>NC_080750.1:37332187-37635156 GCF_020826845.1 Diceros bicornis minor
TTAATGCACCT
Source organism: Diceros bicornis minor (assembly GCF_020826845.1). Taxonomy (NCBI): domain Eukaryota; kingdom Metazoa; phylum Chordata; class Mammalia; order Perissodactyla; family Rhinocerotidae; genus Diceros; species Diceros bicornis. The sequence continues at coordinate 37,332,199 of NC_080750.1, forward strand.
ATTACCTTTTTTTTTTTAAGACAATTTTTTTTTCAGCAGTTTTAGATTCACAGCAAAATTGAAAGGTAGGTACTACACCTATTATCTTGATGTCTCTCTATATGCCGCAATTCACATTGGATGGTGTGCATTTTTGTGACTGAATCTAATGTTAAATTTATTAGGGACTTTGGTCTACCTGTCAGACTCAGCCCAGCATTAATGAAAGAGCCACTGGGTATTGAAAGTGAGTGTATTCAGCATTTTGTCTGAGCTAGAAGTCAATCAGAATGCAATCATTCATTAAGACTCCTGCAAGCAACAGCCACTGTGCTGTGCCAACATTCATCAAGTTAAGGGCCAGGAAATGTGAGTGCCAGGGCAGATCTCACAGAGACAGCACAAAAGTCAGCTCATCTCAATTACGTTGAGGCAATGGCCATCTTCCTCGGAACTACACTCTCAGAAGAGAATCTGAGAAGCAATTCAGACCTTTTCCATTGAATTCGTTCCCAGCAGGAATACCCTATAATAAACAAAGTAGGATACTTATTTTCCTATTCGTGATTTACACTAGAATGGTTGGAATACAGTGTCTATGTCTTGCTGACTCAAGAAATCGAAGAAACAAGAATGAAGAGGAGCAGTGAATACTTGGTGTCAGGTTGAGAGAGACTATTGAAGGAAGAACACTCAACGGCTTTTTAGGAAGACGGTTACAATCTTAGCTCTACCACTTGCTAACTATGTATCCTTAGACAAGTTCTTTAATTTTTCTGAATTTAAGTATACTTATCTGTAAGCTATCTACTCCATAGGGTTGTTGTAAGAAATATACAAAATAATGTAAAGTATTTGATAAAAGTGCAGAATAAGCGGTAGCTATTATGACAAGAGAAAATATCACCAAGATTAGAATATTCCCTTTCGTTTGAAATTTGGATGTGGATATTCATGTTTTTAATAGTTAGATAAAGAGTTAAACTTTGGAAGCAAATAGGAGTGATCAAGAACGTAAAATAAGTCCTAAGAACTCCTTAGAGAATCTTCACCTCCTGTGGGGCTCATTATGAAATTAGAATGATGTATGCTTCTCACATAAGCCAAAAAGATGTTTGAAGCTCACCGTCAACATGGAGACATCCAGAATAATTGCTGAAAACAAGTGGAGCTTTTACAAGTCTGAGATATTTTGACAGTGGAGGAAATGACAAGCAGGCTTGACTTGGTGTAACGTTCACTCATCTTCATAGTTTTTGTGTGCACGTGAACGTGTGTGGGTGTTATGAGGAGGCTGAATTACAAAAACTTAGCTATTTGATTTTCCCCAGAATTAAATGTAAATATGATATAGTTTCTTATAAATTAAAATGATGTAACTATAACGATGATGTGAATGCTATTATCAACATGGTAACATACTTGGTATCTATTCTCACTGTGATTTACCATGTATCAGTAAATGGCCCTGCATCATCCCTGGAACAGTCCTGTACCGATGAGAATTCTAGCTGAGCTCATGGTCTGCTTCTACCACTGTTTGTGAGGAAAGCCCATGGTACTATTCACAATTGGAGTTTCCTTTTTCACTCAGAAGTCTGGCATGCAAGCCTGTAATTCTGGTATGCATGACTCCATGGATGAGGAATTGGAGTCTTGCTTCAGGGTTGGGCTTGATGTTACTGTACGGCACATGGCCACAGTGTTGCTGGGCAACAGGGTTTGTTTTCCCGCTGCTGGGATTCCCACTTCTGCTTTCATAGACACATGTTACATAGTTTATCTGTGTGGTGTGTTCTAATTCTGTTTAAGGGGAGTGGCTGCCAGAAACCCAGTCTTGGCAAGTTTGGACTTTGGTTATATAATGTGTGTCTCTTTTGTTATAAGGTTAAGAAATAACATAAATCTTCCATTATGAAGATGAGATTTACTGATGCTATTGTCACACTCTTGCTTGCTACCACCTGTTCAAAAATCTCCAACCACTGGCCCCTGTCCCACTCTTCTGCGGGTGTACTAAGTTTTGATCTCTGAGGAGTCCGTGTAAATGTAGCTGAGAGAGGATAAAGGAATGACGTATGTGCCAGCAAGGATGGTGTTTACTGGAAACGTATTTCAAACTAGTCTGACAGAGCAAGTTGCTTACTGGTTCAACGTGGATGTGACAACGTTCTTTAAGGCATGGGTCATCCCAGCCAAAAATACACAAATCTAGAACTACTTTCACACACTGTCAGTGGGGAATCGGAGCTGTTTCCACATGTTGGAATTAGCAGTTGTTGTGGTTGAAGAAAAAAATAATTAGAACTTTATACTACCTAAGAAAAGTAGTATCACATAAATGGAAAATTTTAAAATTGTCTCTTCCTACTGCTTTGAAAGTACTAGAAATGTTTGCCCTACTCTCAGATTTCTACACTTGAACAGCAACGTTGCAGGAGGTACCTTCTGCTTCTTTTACTCTCTCTACTTCTACTCTTCCTCAATCTTCTTTTTAGTGTTTTTAAAAATTTTTATGAAGAAACTTTAGTATGCCAGGAGTAACAGAATTTTGATTTGCTTATGAATTACAGAAGAAGAATATAACAAATTTAAAATGGTTAAGGACAACCAGATTCCAATTAAAGGAAGAAATGTAAAGCAGACTTTCCTTGTGTCCTAGGAAATGTTGAGTTGGCTAGACTGGTGTGCTGACAAATGTTTAACAACCGGCTCTGAGGGTAGGTGGAGTCCTGATTTGTGGTGTTTGCTGATTCCATGGTGTAAATGCTCCCATCATGGCTGATTTCAAGCTACCAATACAATGTCATTAAATGCAGAATTGGGAAGAGACGTGCAAGATTGGACCTCTGCACAAGCTGGCTCCACACACCATGGCTGCTAGACGTTAATAGGAATTTTGGGAAGAAGGCATTCATAGTTTAAAAAAAATTGGGAAACCCTGGGTGAAGGAAAACACATGTGGGAATTCTTATACCATTTGAAACACTAATTTGCATTTTGAAATTCTAAGATACTCTTTATGCTTTATTTGACTACCAAACATTTAAATTGGAACACCTATTAACATTTAGTGGGATACTAGTGTTCCAGGAAACACAATTTAAAAATGTGTAAGTTAAAGTTTTAGTTTTTGTGTGTTTAGTCTTTTAAACCTTATAATTCTTTTAAGTTATAAAAATGATATTCAATTCAAACTAATGTCAGCAATAGAAGTTTAAAGAAGTTAAATTCTCTCTTTTAATTCCACTTTCCTGAGCTAATCAATGCTAAGGGTTTGATATATGTCATTGTAATTTCTTATCTTATCAACATAAAAAACTTACATCTACATTTATAATAGAAGTTTCATATTGCCTTTTAAAAAAACACATTACTCTGCAACTTAAAAAAATGTTTTAACCTTATTGTAAAATAAGACATAGAATCAGCAAACTACACAGAACAAATGTAGGACTCAGTGCAGTGGTTCTTAAACTTTAGCATGCAATTGAAAACTTGGAGGGACTGCCAAAATAGATTGCTGGTCCAGTGTTGAGAGTTTCTGAATCAGTAGGCCTGGGCTGGGATCTGAAAATTTGCATTTTTAACAAGTTCCCAGGTGATGCTGATTCTGCACATCTGGGGCCAAACTTCAGAACCTCAAGCTTAGTGAATTGTTTATAAGGTGAACACCTTATAAGCACAATACAGGTGAAAAAATAGAACTTTGCTGCCACTCCAGAAGACCCTCCATGTAGCCCATTCTAGCAAGAGTCCTTCTCTCCCTTCCAAAGTAACCACTACCCTGATTCTTACAGTAATCACTTCCTCGCGTTACTTTGTTTTTTTCCTTATGAACATATATTTTATTAAACAAATTGGGATCATCATGTACACACTGTTTGTACATGCCACAATATAGTATATTTCCATGTCAATAAAATATTAATCTATATTATTTTTTAAATCAATAAACTTTTTTTAGAGGAGTGTTAGGTTCACATCACAATTGAGTGGAAAGTACAAGAGAGTTGCCATATAACCCTTGCGCCTCCCCCTCGCCCCCCCAACAAACTCACTCACTATTGACATTGTTACAATTGATAGACCTACATTGACACATCATTATCACCCAAAGTCCATAGTTTACATTAGGGTTCCCCCTTGGTGTATACATTCTAAGGGTTTGGATAAATATATAATGACATGTGTCTAGCATTATAGTATCATACAGAGTATTTTCACTGCTCTAAAAATCCTCTATTCTCTACCTATTCATCCCTCCCTCTCTCCTTCTTAACCCCTGGCAACCACCAATCTTTCTACTCTCTCTGTAGTTTTGCCTTTTCTAGAATATCGTAGTTGGAATCACACAGCATGTAGCCTTTCAGATTGGCTTCTTTCACATAATAATATGTTAAAAATGTGAGGTTCCTTGTGTCTTTTCATGGCTTGATAGCTCATTTCTTTTTAGTGCTGAATAATATTTTATTCTCTGGATGAACCACAGTTTATTTGTCCATTCACCTACTGAAGGACATCTTGGTTGCTTCTAAGTGTTGGCAACTATGAATGAAGTTGCTATAAACATCTGTGTGCAGGTTTTTGTGTGGACATAAGTTTTCAATTCATTTGGCTAACTACCAAGGAGTGTGATTGTTGGATTGTGTATGCTAAGAGATGTTTAGTTTTATATGAAACTGCAAAACTATCTTCCAAAGTGGCTGTACCATTTTGCATGCACACCAGCCATGAATGAGAGTTCCTGTTGCTCCACACCCTCACCAGCATTTGGTGTTGTCAGGGTTTTGGATGTTGGTCATTCTAATAGGTGTATAGCGGAATCTCATTGTTGTTTTAATTTGCAATTCCCTAATGACATAGAATGTTGGACATCTGTTTATATGCTTACTTGACATCTGCATATCTTCTTTGGTGAGGTGTTCATGTATTTTTAAATTGGGTTCTTTATTTTATTATTGTTTAGTAAAGAATTCTTTGTATATTTTTTCATAACAGTCCTTTACCAGATGTATCATTTGCAAATATTTTCTTCCAGTTTGTGGCTTATCTTTGCATTGTCTTGAGACTGTCTTTTACAAAGCAGAAGTTTTTAATTTTAATGAAATCCAGATTATCAATTATTTTTTTCATAATTCATGCTTTTGATGTTATATTTAAAAAGGCATTGCTATACCCAAGGTCATATAGGTTTTCTCCTAGTTATTTTCTAGGAGTTCTGTATTTTTGCCTTTTACATTTAGGTCTATGACCCAATTTGAGTTAATTTTTGTGAAGGGTGTAACTTCTATGTTTAGATTCATCTTTTTGCATGTGGATGTCCAGTTGTTCCAGCACCATTTATTGAAAAGACTATCTTTGCTCCATTATACTACCTCTGCTCCTTTTTAAAGATCAATTGACTATATTTATGTGGCTCTATTTCTGGGATCTTTATTCTGTTCCATTGATCTATTTGTCTATTCTTTGGCCAATGCCATAATTTCTTAATTACTGTGGCTTGAAGTCGGGTAGTGTCAGCCATCTGACTTTGTTCTTCTCTTTCAATATTGAGTTGGTTATTCTGAATATTTTTGCTATGTATATCAACTTTAGAATCGGTTTGTCCATATCCATGAAATAACTTGCTGCAATGTTGATTAGGATTGCATTGAATCTCTAAATCAAATTGAGAAGAACTGACATCTTGACAATATTGAGTCTCTTATCCATGACCATGTAATATCTCCCCATTTATTTAGTTCTTCTTTATTATCTTTTATCAGAGTTTTGCAGTTTTCCTCATAAGGATGTGTTACATATTTTGTCAGAATTATACCTAAGTATTTCATTTTGGAGGGTGCTAATGTAAATGGTATTGTGTTTTAATTCCAAATTCCACTTGTTCGTTGCTGGTATATAGGAAAGTAATTGACTTTTGTGTTTTAACCTTGTATCCTGCAAACTTACTATAATCACTTAGTTCCAGGAATTTTCTGTCAATTTTTTCAGATTTTGTATATTAAATGATTATGTCATTTGTGAACAAAGATGGTTTTATTTCTTCCTTCCCAATCCGTATATCTTTCTTTTCTTTTTTTATTGCATTAGCTGAGACTTCTACTATGATGTTGAAAAGCTGTAGTGAGATGAGACCTCCTTGCCTTGGCTCCTGATCTTAGATGGAAAGATTCAAGTTTCTCACCATCAGCTGTAGGCTTTTTGTACATATTCTTTATCAAGTTGAAGAAATCTCCTCTATTCCTAGTTTTTTGAGAGTTTTTTTTTAATCATGGATGAGTGTTGGATTTTGTCAAATGCTTTTTCTGCATCTATTGATATGAACATGTGATTTTTCGTCTTCACCCTGTTGGTATGATGGATTACATTAGCTGATTTTTAAATATTGAACCAGTGTTGCATCCCTGAGATAAATCTTGGTCATGGTGTACAATTATCTTTTTATTGTTGGATTCAATTTGCTAATATTTTGTTGATAATTTTTGCATGTACATGCAAAAGAGATATCTCATGAGAGATGTTGATCTATTGTTTTCTGTTCTTGAAATATCTCTATCTGGTTTTGGTATTAGCGTAAGTTTGGCCTCTTAGGATGAGTTAGGAAGTATTCCCTCTACTTTAATCTTCTGGAATTGAGTATAGAGAATTGGTATAATTTCTTAGTTAAATGTTTGGGAGAATTCATCAATGAACCCATCTGGGCCTGGTGTTTTCAGTTTTGGAAGGTTATTAATTATTGATTCAATTTAAAAAAATAGATATAGGCTTATTCACATTGTCTGTTTCTTCTTGTGTGAGTTTTGGCAGATTGTGTCTTTCAAGGAATTGGTCCATTTCATCCAGGTTATCAAATATCAAATGGGCCGAGAGTTCATAATTTTTCTTTAGTATCCTTTTAATGTTTGTGGGATCTGTAGATGTGCCTTCTTTCATTTCTGATATTAGTAATTTGTGTCTTCTCTCTTTTTTCTCTTAGTTAACCTGGCTAGCAGCTTATCAATTTTATTGATATTTCAAAGAACCAGCTTTCAGTTTTGTATATTTTCTCTATTGATATCCTGTTTTCAATGTCATTGATTTCTACTTTAATTTTTATTATTTCTTTTCTTCTGCTTACTTTAAATTTAATTTGCCCTTCTTTTTCTGCTTTCCTAAGGTGGATACTTAGATCACAGATTTTAGATCTTTATTCTTTTCTGATATATGCATCTACTATTATAAATTTCCCTCTAAGCACTGCTTTTGTTCCATCTCACAAAATTTGATAAGTTGTGCTTCAATTTTCATTAGTTCAAAACATTTTAAAATTTCTTTTGAGATTTCTTCTTTGACCCAAGTACTAGTGTTTTGGGATTTTTTTTCAGCTTTATGTTAATGATTTCCAGTTTAATTCCATTATGATCTGAGAGCAGACATTGTATGATTTCTATTCTTTTAAATTTCTTAAGGTGTGCTTTATGGCCCAGAATGTGGTCTGTCTTGGTGAATGTTCCGTGTGGAATTGAGTAGAATGTATAATGTGCTGTTGTTGGATGAAATAGCATACAAGATACAAGTGTCAATTATTTCCAGTTGATTGATGGTGTTGTTAAACTCAACTATGTCCTTACTGATATTCTGCCTGATGGCTCTGTCTATTTTTAATAGAGGTTGTTGAATCTCCAAGTTTAATAGTGGCATCATCTGTTTCTCCTTGTAGTTCTATCAGTTTTTGCCTCATGTAGTTTGATGCTCTGTTGTTAGGTGCATACATGTTAAGGATTGTTATGGAGAATTAACTCCTTTATCATTATGTAATGCACCTCTTTATCACTGATAGCTTTCCTTGCTCTGAAGCCTGCTCTGTCTGAAATTAATATAGCTACTCCTGCTTTCTTTTGGTTATTGTTAGCATGGTCTCTCTTTCTCCATCCATTTACTTTTTATCTATATGTGTCTTTATATTTAAAGTGGGGTTCTAGAGGAAGATGGGCACGGATGTTAGCCCAGGGCCAATCTTCCTTGGCAAAAAGAGGAGGATTGGCATCGGATGTTAGCTCAGGGCTAATCTTCCTCACACACACAAAAATTAAAGTGAGTTTCTTCTAGTTGATGTATAGTTGGGTGTTTTTTGATCCACTCTGACAAAACATGTCTTTTAGCTTGTTTTGAAATACTACTTTACAGTTTTTTCTGTCTTTCGAATGTGTCTTTCTGGCATGTTCTTATTGTCTATAGAGATGTCATTCTGGTTCTTAGTCTCTTTTTCTGTAGCAATTTTGTATGTGACTTGATTTCAATAATTTATATTGCTTATTTTAATATGATTTTAGTTCCTCTGAATTTTTAGAAGGAGCTTGGTTCATATAGCTTTCTGCCTTCACAAAATTTCCTTTTCTGTTTGTTTTTGTGTGGTGTTAAAATTATAACGTATTGCTTTCTAAGATTTCCTGGCTTTATTCACTTTGCCCAATATTTTCTTTGACTCTTCTCTTTCCTTTGTTCCTGTTATCCTAGTCCTGCTCAGTTTTCATTTTGCTTCCATCAGTTTTTCCTCAGTGTGTGGCTTGTCCTACAAAGGAGACCTGCTAATTCAGTTTCAAGAGTTCACCGGTGCTAGACTGTTCCAGCCTCTTTAGATTTTACCATGGCTTTTCACACTTTGTCTACACTATTATAGGGTGCAGAATCCCTCCTAGATGTAGCTACTAGTTCTCAAATCGGGCACCAAAGTTTAAGGTGGCTCTTTTGTGTTATCTTATTCTTAGGTCAGTCAGGTGCACTGTTGCTTCCCTCTGCTTTCTCTCATATGAATGTCAATAAGATTTAGATCTCGTAGTTGTTGATGGTTTCTCTCTGTTTGTATTTTGGGGTTCATGGTGCTACCTTGTTAACAATTTTTGTTGTAAATATTTTGTTTTTGCTCTCTAGTTGCTTTGACTGTTTTTATGTGAGGACTCAGAAAGAACCAAAAGCTGTACTACTGCCATCATGTTCCCAGAATGCACATTTTTTTTCTTCTTAAAAGACATGGCCATTGTCCAGGTCAATGCATATAGATCTAATGCATTGTTTTTAATAGTTGAGTAACACTTTGCTTTAAAAACACAATTTACTCAATTTTCTTATATTATAAGTTTTGTTATATACAGTTGTCCCTCAGTATCTGTAGGGGATTGATTCCCAGGACCCCCTCCTCCTCCCCCCAAACCCCGTGGACACCAAACTCCACAGATGTTCAAATCTCTTATATAAAATGGTGTAGTATTTGCATATAACCTATGCACACCCTTTGGTATACTCTAAATCATCTCTAGATTACTTATAATACCTAATACAATGTAAATGCTATGTAAATAGTTGTTATACTCTATTGTTTAGGGAATAATGACAAGGAAAAAAATTCTGTACATGTTCAGTACAGATGCAACCCTTGTAGGCCTTTTGATCTGTTGTTGGTTGACTCTGCAATATGGAACCAGGGGATATGGAGGGCCGACTGTATATTACAAATATTTTCTCCCAGTCTATCTTCGAATTTTGACAGAAAGTTTTAATTTTTATGTACTCAAATCTATTGATATTTTTCTTTATGGTTTCTGAGCTTCACAATGTTCTTGAGTCATCTGCCATTCTCAAAGTTACACAAATATTATTTTAAATATTCTACTAGTATACAAAATTTAGTGTTTAAATTCATGTGTGATTTATTTTTGTGTGGTATCAGATAGGGTATAATTTTATTTTTCTGGATGGACAGTCATTAAATAAAGTGCATTTTATACAATAGATTGTAAAACCATATGTATTATATGTAAAATTAGCATGTATTTGGATAAGTTTCTAGACTCTGTATTCTCCTATTTGTCTATTCCTGTGCCAACATAATCTATTAAGATGGTAGCTCGGTAGTAATGTGTTGTATTTAGTAGGACAGGCATCCCTTTACTATTTTATTTTCAATTTCCAATTATTGTCAATTTCTCATGATTGTCTTTGTGTACAAAATTTAAAATATAATTTTTACATTACAAAAACTCTTATAGTAATTTATTTGAAATTGCATTAAATTTATATATTAGTTTGGAGAAGACTTACATTTGTATGACATTGTTTTTGTGTTTAAGAATATGCTATTGCGTCAAAATTATTCAAGTCTCAATTTTGTGATTGTGTATATATTTATAAACATAGACTTTACAATTTTTATTTTATGTCCATGGAATATTTAAAATAGTTGTTCACATACTTGGTCACAAAAATAATTTACCTTCTAAAAAGTAGAGATTTTGCAAGAGAATGTCCTCTGAATACGATCAAATAAATATGGAAAGCCATAATAAAAAGTTGCCAGGATAGTTCTCACACACTACTGGTGAAGGTATAAACTAGTTTAACAACTTTAAAATCTGTTTGACAGATTAAAAATGAACACTGAATATTCTCATACCCAACAATTTCACAACTAAGTATAAGCCCTGTGGACAGATGTGTACCAAAATACAACACAAAAGTGTACATGGTAGTACAATTTATAATAGCCCCCAACTGGAAACAACCCCATATCCCTCAATAGTAGACTACATAAATAAATTTTTGTATCTTCAGACAAGGGAATACTATCTAGCAATGAGAAAGAACAAACCATTGTTACATGGGAAAACATAGGTGACTCTCCTAAAGACAATATTGAATAAAAGAAATCAGATAAGAAAGAGTACATACTGTATGATATAATTTATGTAAAGCTCAAAAATAGGCAAAACTAATTTATGGAAGTTGTAATAGCGGTGCCCTTGGGGGAAATAGCGACTAGGAGGGAGGATGATGGCTACTGCAGTACTAATGATGTTCTTTCTGTTGAGCACTTTATGAAAAGTTATTAAGCTGTACGTTTAAGATTTATGCACTTTTTTGTATGTATGTTACACTCTAATATCAGATACCCCTAAGAATGTGTCCAGGATATATTTATTGTTAACTGTACTTATTTCCTAAACAAACAAGCAAAAGGCCACTCCCAAATCCATACAACCAAATAAGCACATATATCAATTTCAGTAAACAAATAAACATTTTTCTTCAGCTGGAACAGAAGGTTTTTGTTGTTGTTCATCAATTATGTTTTTACCTCATTTTTTTTTTATCAAAAGGAGTTTTGACAAATGTCTCTTGAAGAATTAGAATATGGAGAAAAGATGAATTTAATGCAGAGCAAGCAAGTATCTGGTCCTGCCTGTTTCTTTTAAAGCCATCAGGCGGACCCAATGCCATGTAAGCAGTATCCATAAGAGCAAAATGTCCAATGACCTTGCATTGTTTAAGGTTTTAAACCTGAAGTGCTTGCTCTAATCCATCTCATACCTTGCTTCCCAATTTCCTGCAAATCTGAGTGACTTATGACCCCATGATTCTTCTCACATTCAGGACTCTACACACCTCTTGTACCTCTTCTCTTTTTGACCATAATATACCCTCTAATTATGCTGTCCATGGCCACCCTGAGTAAACAGATGCCTCCCTCTTGGCATCCTACATCTTGGTGCAGCCTCTCTTACCCTTTTTTCGGTGTCTCTAGATTGTTCTTGGCCCTGGAAAAGCATTCTGGACCAGGGTTGCAGATTTTATTTAAAGCTTCATTTTAAAATTGAGATTTACAGAAAAGTTGCAAAAATAATAGGAAGAATTCCTGTATATTCATCTTCCAGACTCCCTAAGTTAACGTTTACCACATTTGCTTTATAATTCTCTCTCACTCTCTCTCTCTTTGTATTCTCATTATTTGCAGTAGTTTTGTTCTATAAAGTCACTGCAGGCACTGAATTAGCAAGTCGTGAGCTCCTAGGGGAAAGACAGGGTTAGTTCCCGTGAGCCTCTGCTCACAACATTTCTCTCAACTAATCAATACCAAACCTTGTGTAATGCGTGTTTCTGTTTAAAGATACTTTTAAAAACATATATTGTTGGTTCATTTACATTGAACTTGTGGCCAACAGTACTATAACCCACGCCTGAATGGAATTTATCTAACACATGCCTTTTCTCCATAAGGCACATCACAGTCTTCTTGTACTTAGGAACACTAGACAGCACTTCAGCACTATGTTGGGGGCCATTTTAAACAGCAAAATCACCAACAAAAAGCAAAAAAGTACAAAAATATGGCACTCAGTTGACTGTGAAAAGGACACATTTACAGTATGAGAGCTGAAATAAGAAGTCAGAGAATTGCTTGTTCCACCTCAGCTGGGAAGTGCACGTTGGTGACTCAAATTTTTCACTGCTCTGTGCATGTCCATGAATGACTGCAAAAGTGCCACAAGCATTGATTTTGTGGTTACAAATAAATTTTAGTGAGTAAATGAACTTTCAAATATGGAATCCATGAAGAATGAGGATTGACTATACATATGCATAAATGTATATCTGTGTGTGTATGTGTATATATATATATATATATATATACACATACACACACGCATACAGGATATATGCACACACACGTATTTTTGAACCATTTGAGAGTTGGCTGCACATATAATACTCCTTTAGTCCTAAATATTTTAGTGTGTATTTACTAAAAACAAGGACATTATCTTATATAGCCACATTACAGTGATCATAACCAAGAAATTAACCTTGAGAAAGTACTATTATGGTAGCTACAGATTTTATTTATATTTCACCAATTAATTCACTAATGTCCATTATATTTCAGGATGCAATTCAGAATCGCAATTGCATTTAGTTGTCGTGGCTCTTTAGTTCCTTTTAATCTGTAACAGTCCCTTAGTCTTTATTTGCCTTTCATGGATGCTGCCATTTTGGTGGTATCAGGATGTGAAAGTAACAAGGAGAAAATTGTAAGAGATATAAATAAAGCGGGTGAGAGAATATTCTTTATTAAATATTGCTGGATTCTCATGACAATAATACAGAGGAAATACAGCAATGGGAAGCAAGAACTGACATTTTGCCACCTACTATGCTAGTTTCATTTCGTTCTATCTGAACTAATTCCATGTGATTCCATCTTTATGTAAATGAGGACATTGAGGGTCAGAGAAGGTAAGCATTTGTGGAAGGTCACAAAGGTAGCAGTGGTGGGATTTGAATTCAAGTCAGGTTAATAAGGCAGTAAAAAGAATGCTCTTTTAAATATCCATCCTAGTATTACTAAGATGGTACCCAAGGAAATGTCAAGTACTCTCATGTACTCCATAACTGCTGTACTGCCCTTATTTTTTTCATCACCATCTTCAGAAAACCCCCATAAAAACAATATAAGAGAAACAGAATAGGCTTTAACAAAAAATTGTAAATCTAAACAGAATCATTAGAAACTTTCCATCAGGAGGTGGCCTAGAGGTAACCTCATTATCATTTTTCCCATCAACATCTCCCAAGAGTATGCATTTAATTTTATTGTTAAACTTGACTTTCAAGATTTGTAAAAAGCAGTATTTACAAAGTTGCTAGCAGAGTCTCCCTTAAGGTAGGAGATATATGGATTTGATTAGTCTGTGTTCTCGGGCATGTTGGGAAGGGATACATCTTGGGAGTTAAGTTTGAATATAGGAACTGTAATTCCAATCCAGGAAAAGTCTGTCCGCTTAACTAGAACACTTGTTCTCGTCCCAGTGGTCCAGTGAATGCACTGCATGGTCAAATTGCTTTGTATAAGCTGAAACTGTCAGTAGATGAGAGCACCATCTGGTAGATGGGGTGTTTGGTGGCATTTGAGTGTCTACATAAGAGCCAAGCATGAATTGTTTCCCTGATTCTTCTGCCTTTATTTGAAATCATAGAATCAGAAACACAAAACTGGAGAGAATTTAAGAAATCATCTTGTGTAACCCTCTAATTTGGAGGATTTTTTTCCTATTAAAGTAGACTTTTTTAAAAAAGCTAACATTCAGTGAGCCCTTATGATGTGCTAGATATTGTGCTACATGTGTTTCATTCATTATTTAATTTTCATAATTCTCTGAGGTAGGTATTACTATTCAGTTTATGGATGGTGAAACTGAGGCTCAGTAACTTGTCCTAGGTCACACAGCTAATAAGTGATAGATTGAAGTCTGGGGTTGGAGCTAACCAAAAATTTTGCATTCATTTCATCACATCACTGATTTCCTGGGTATAATATTCCCACCCTCTCTGAGGGACTTGTTGCTGTACTAATAGTTATTAATAACTACTGCTGGTCTAAGAAAAATTGTGAATTAGGTGTGTCAACCTACAAAAACAGAAACCGGTTTAAGAGGCAAAGTGTTTATTTGGCATCAAAGAATTGCGTATAATATTTCCATCCTCTCTGTCGGACTTGGTGCTTCACTAATAATTGTTAATAACTACTACTAGTCTAAGAAAAATTGTGAATTAGGTGAAATCTACTCTTGGTTATCTTCCTTATTGTCATCTAAAACAATCCCTTTACAAGTATGGCTCATAAGTCTTGGCCCAGTGTCTTTGATGATTTATTTCCATTACCTGCCACTCTGATTTTCTCAGATCCAAAGGTGTCACCTTGAAAGTCAGATAAATTAATACTTGCAAATGTGAAAATGGAAAATAACTAGATGAGTACCTTTTAGAGAACATATGCCATTTTTTTTTCCTAAGACAGAGTTAATATTGGTCTAATTCATTGAGGTAGATTTTTTCAGGCCAAAAATTAAAGCCACAACTAATTACGATTTTACCCCATCAGACTTCTACAACTCTAAGTAAAAGTTGTATGGAATCAAGTCTGCTAATGAAGTAGAGAGAAGTACACGTGTGAAAATGGATCACTAGTGCTCAGCTCTTCTATGTTTTCTGTTTCATAACTCCTGACAGGTTAACAAAATAGGTAGAGGAAATGAAAATGGTTCATCGGGGGAGGTAAGGGAAGCCTGAGCTCTGAGTTCAAACAAACAGGTTATTATTATGAAAGTAGGCACTGAGAAGTTTAAGAATGCTTTGCTAAAAGGTTTTCATTATCTTTTAGCGCTGAAATTTGTAAAGAATGTAATAGTAGTAGCAGAAATATCAGAGTCCGAATAAAGTAGTTATGATAGCATCAATCGTATGTTGAAATCAACTGGTAATCTCTAAACCCACAGCGTTTCACTCATTCCATTATGCAGAAGAGCTTCACATGGTTAGAGAGTTTTATAATGCCTTTACTTTATGAAATGGAAACATGGAAAAGTTTTTTTTTAATCATAATGTCTGAAGATTATTGTATGTCAAGGAAAATTCACATCTGAACTCCATGTGTTTAACATCTGCAGAAGGAGGGAAAAAAATGAAAGATTTGACCAATTTATTCTAAAACTCTAGATACAATTACTCTATCCACAAATAGAAATGTAGAAACTTAGGAAGTGAAATGGAAAGTCATTGTTATGAAATACATTTTGTAGTTAGTAGTTTCAAAGAAAAAATCATAAGCATATACATATAAATATACATGTGCATACATTTTTCTATTATCTAGGGCCAAATTAACTGATGAAATATGGAAGAGAACAGGAGGGTTAACTAGCTCCTAGGCAGGACAGTGAAGGTAAACTGCTGTCCTTGCAAAGAAAAGGTAAACTGCTTCTGATCTTCTATAGTTAGGAAAATTTTGTTAAATAACTAGCTGCTCATTAGATTCCAGACGCTGTGATGATCTGCCCCAGTAAAGAGACTATATTGGGCAGAGTAACCGTGATTGGGGCTACCACCTTGTTGAATTTACAGTGTTCACTCTCATCTGCCATGGCCCATTTGGTGTTTGTGAAGCTCTAGATGAGTTGATAGAGATATGATGCACCACCATCCTTCAGTTCTTTGATGGTGACGGATATCTCTGCAATTCTTTATGAGATGTGGCGTTTCTTCTGAGTTACTTACTTTGATTACTTCTGATTATTTACTTTAGCCAGGGGATGCAAATTTCAGGGACTTCCTACCATAATTACTCTCACTTCAACCAATGTGAGCTGCTACATATATCTGCATCAATTATACATTTAGAACCTGAGGACATTACCAAAGAGTGGGCTCAAAGGCCTATTGGACCCAGTATCAGATGATCCTGGCCTATGACTGCATTGATTACCTGGCTTCCACAGGCTCTCATTCAAATTGGAGGACTGAGATGGCATTTTGCATCTCCTCAGAAAGTCTGGGTATTACTTACTCCCCAGTGGTCTTTACCCTGGCATATGGCTTCAGGTTTCTTTGAAGCAAGAAAGAAGGAATATTTACTATGTATACCTCTGGTGGCATTGCAGGATCAGATCTAACCTCCCCTTCAAACAATGTTGATAGATGTAGGGCTGGAAACTGGGTGGAAGTGGTGATTTTCCATTACAGTACTGACATCAGCCTTCTGCTCACCAGATCTCAATTTCTTTTTATACACAAATCAAACAACACCTTATTCAGCTATTCTTATATCTCAGCTCTACTGACATCATAATCTATTTACCATCACCAGAGACCCCTGTGTGTCAGGCATACTAAATACCTCTCTGGTCTTGGTATCAAGATGTTAATTACATCCACCTTGCCTTTGATGGTTAGGAGTGTCCAACAGGCTTCTGCCATTCTGGAGCCCAGTTCTATAATAGAGGACAGTTACCACTGAGCTTCTCAAAAATTCCAGTGTCCCCTAACAACAGAACATTTATCTCTCAGGTTAACTTGGGGATGGACAAATAGATAAGAGCCCAGAAATAGAGACATATTGGAGAATTTAGTAGAAAACAGAAGTAGATATATATTGGGGAATTTGGTACAAACCAGAAACAGATACATATTGGGGAATTTGGTATAAATCAGTGGGGAATCACTGATGGAAGGATTTAATAAACGATGCTATAAACACTGGTTTGCCGTAAAGAGAAAATAACTATGTCCCTGGATTATATCTCTATCTCACACCATACAAAAATAAATTCCAGATGGATATGTCTTAAATGTGAAGAGCAAAACTAAAAACATTTTACAAGAAAACATGGGACAATAACTTCATAATTTTAGGGTTGGAAAAGACTTAGACAAGAACACAAAAATATAAGAAGAAAAGGCACCAACTACAAGGGAAATATTGATAAATTTGACAAATTCTTAAAAATTGTAATCCAAAAGACAACCTCCAGATTTGGAGAAGATATTTGCAGTATTTTAGTGGAGGATTCACATCCAGAATATTCAAAGGCCATCTACCAATAGGTAAGAAAAAAGTCTAGTATGATATAAATAATATGAATAATCAATTCATAGAAAAGGTTATATAAATGGCAAATAATAATGAAAATTAAAGCTGCAATGAATTGCTGTTTTACACCATCAGACTTCCACAACTCTAAATATTTCAAGTGTTGGACAGAGTGGGGAGTAATATCAGCTTTATACAGTGCTATTGGTAAAATATTTAGTAAAGCTGAATGTGTACATAACCTACGATGCAGCCATTCCATTTCTAGGATGATTGTAATTAGAATCACACAGAAAATGTCTTCCTCCATAGCTTGTCATGATATTTAAAGTTATACAAACACATATATGACTTTGGATTAAGTTACTGTTTATAAAAGGTCATGGTTGAAAGGAAATATCTTTCTTTGGAGGAATAAATTAACCAGCGTCATGGATTATTTTATAAAGTTAGCTTTTCTTTCCTAGACAAGAGTACTAAGGGAGGACACATCGGAAGGCCACAAAGAAATGTCTTAAAAGTGAAAGTTACTATTGAGAGGGGATTCAAGGAAATGGCCATAGGCACCTTGTCACCTTTTCTTATTTGTCCAAGTTTGATTTACCTGCATCTTTTCAGTTAAACATCTATTGAGGCCTATAGTCTTCTGGGTTCAGTGAAGACTTTGGTTTTGTGGGAATGTCAGCAGAGAACACTAGTGAGGGGCTTTTCCCCTCCTGAGCTCAGTGAGCTCTTGGAGATCTGCATGGGGGCATTGGGATAAGGATTATAACGTGAGAGACCCTGGAAAATTGCTTGATTTACAAGCATTGTGGATCGGGGTTAGAGGAAGAGGGGAATATCAGCTATATATCATGAATCTGACTGGTCTCCCTGGCCTCCAATGGAGAAGTGGCTGAGTCATCCTAGCCCTGAACTTGGGAGAGTATGGAAAAGAGAGTCTTCCTCCAGGGTTCTCAGCAGGGGTCTAGAGGCCATGATAAGGAACACTGTTTAACTCTGAACTATTTGGGGAATACTGCCTTCTTAACTACCGTGAGGCCCAGTGAGCAGTCAAAAACAAAAACCCAAAGCATACAAGATAATAATAATAATAATGATAATGATAATAATGGATGGGTCCAAAAAACCTGAGAAAAGATACAAGAGAAATAGAGCACACACCCAGTGAATTAGAACTACTGAGATGACAACATGAACAGAAAAATAATAAACATATTTGAATCAATTAAAGTTGAACTACATACACAAAAGGAGATCTAAATGCAGTACATAAACCAAAAACATAAATTTCTGACTAAATAAACAGTGGATAGGATATCTGTTGCTGGTGATAATGTAGTAACTGGGACTAACTTACATTCCCACAGTAAACAACCAGAAAACTGAATAAAATAGATGGAACAGTAGTTTTCTGACCATGGGCAATAGGCAGTGGCAGATAGTGATCCCAGGGAAAAGGCAAACAAAAGAGGTGAGCCCTACAATCACACTGGTTTGCTGCCTGTAGGTATTTTCCAGACCGCAATGTCTTCAGGGCCTCCCAAGCAAAACACGGCAATTTCACTGAGTCGAGGAGACAGAGATCAGAGTTCGGGGAGGTCAAGGCAGTTAAAAATTGGAGGCTGAGTACCAGAGAACAGAGAACTATGCATAGAAGAGCTCCAGAAATTTGCATGGGAGTCTCCTTGAATCTGTGGCATTAATAGTGTGAAACTCCATGATAACTTTGAGAGCTCACATAGATTTGGAAGACATTTGAGTTCTGGCTAGCCAGACTAGAGTATCCTTGTCGAATTCTCAGGGCTTGCAGTAGAAATTCCAGAAGTGTCGTGTGTTAGTATTAGAACAAATGTAGCTCCAGCATAAAGACTACTCTAGATCCATTCTAAGAATGTTAAAAATAATCCTTTGGAGGACCAAGTATGCCAATAATTTAGTAATTTAACTGCAAATCCAGAACAAAGTCCAGCACTTTTTAAAGAACGAAAATATGATCCAGTATTTAATCATGTATATTTCACAATATTCAGTATCCAACACAATTACTAGACATGATGAAGCAGGAAAATGTAATAACAAGGAGAAAAATCGATCAATAGAAACAGATTGGAAAATGACAAGGCTGATGGAAATATGAGACAGACTTTAAAATAGCTGTAGAATTTAAAGGAAAACATGAATATAATGAGGAGAGAATTAGAAGATATAAAAATGACAAATGGTATTTCTAAAAGTGAAAAATACAATAAGAGAAATGGAAAATTCACTGCATGGAATTAACAGCAGTATAAATTCTTTAGAAGAAAAGATGGCTGTACTGCAAGATATGCAATAGAAACAATTCAAACTACAGCAGATAGAGAAAAGAGGTTGGAAAAAAAAATGAACAGAGCAGAAATCAGTTAAATAGACAATGGACAAACAGTAAAGAAAATAAGTGAAACCAACAGCTAGGTCTTTGAGAAAATTGGCAAAATTGATAAACTCTAGCTAGACAGATCAAGTAAGAAAGACAGAAGACACAAATTAACAGTATCTAGAATGAAAGAGGGCAAATTACTATAGATTCTACAGGGATTCTATAAGGATACAGATTCTAAAAGGATAATAAGGGATTATTATGATGAACTTTAGTCTAAACAAAATAGAAAACATGAATTCCCTGTACCTATTTAAAAAATTGAATTCACTGTATAATTGAATTATACCCACCTCCCAAACCCCTAAAAATTCAAGTATAGGTGGTCTCACTGGTTAACTATATCAAACCCTTAAGGAAGAAAAAATACCAATGTTACACAAACTCTTGCGAAAAATAGAGAGGTGAAAACATTTCTCAACTTATGTTATGAGTCCAGCATTATTATGATACCACAAGTCGATGAGACATTACAAAGAAAAAAAAAAAAGCCATAGATCAACATCCCTCATGAACATAGATGTAAAAATCCTTAAAAGTATATTAGCAAATAAAGCATGAATATAGAAAGAGGATAATATATCATTATCAAATGAGTTTACTCCCATGAATGCAAAGTTGCTTTAACATTTAAAAATCGATCAATGTATTTTCCAATATTAACAGGCCAAAAATGAAAAGCCATACAATCATAGCAATAGAAGAAAAAAAATTGACGATGTTTAATCCCCATTCATGATAACACTCTCAGCAAACAGAAGGTAACTTCCTCAACCAGATAAAGGGCATCTACAAATGAGTAGATAATATGAAGGATAGGGTGGTCACTGTTTAGATGCAAATTAATGACTTTGATCCCCAATTGGAAGAAATATTTTAAAGCATAGTGCAAAAATATGAAGAGTTGGAAATCATGAGGAAAAGGATAGAAGTCTTGTATAATGGATTCAGAACACCAAGCCTAAAAAATAGGCATTTTAGAAGAATATGCAACAGGTAGAGAGAAGTAATAACTAAACAAATAATACAAGAAGTTTTCATTAAGCTGAAGAAAGATCTGAATGCAGTATTGAAGAGAAAAGACACACATATAGGCATATCCTTACAAAATTATTGAAACCTAAATATAAAGATAATATGTTACAATTTTTAGACAAAAGAATAAGTTTTCTGCAAAGGAAAATAAATTAGAATACATCAATCATCTATCTGCAGTACCAGAAGGTAGAAGAAGGTGGAATAATATCTATAGACTGCAGAAAGAAAAGAGTTATAACCCAAGTCCTCTATCCAACCTAAATATTCACTGCTAGGGAGGAAGAAAAATATTTGAAGATGACCAATAAATCATAAAACTTTTCACATATATATCCTATACAAGTACTCTGAGAAAACAGCAAAAAATTGAAGAGAGACATTAAAGTAGGGGAAGATGATGAGGAAATTAAACAGTAGTGAGCATATAAATTTGTTATACATACATTATAGATATCTTAGTGTATCTACCAGCTGGGATTCTGCAAAGTAAATCTAAATAATAATCCAGAAATAAACATACTCAATTATCTCAGCAAAATTGAAAATTGGGAAAGGAGTCTCAGCTTAACAGTATTGGAGAAGAAGTACAGGGGAAATTAAATTTGATGAGAAATGGTGGTTATCTTATTTTTGAATAATATTTGAGAAATATAGATCTGATAATGTGCATAGGGAAAAAAATTCATCATTAACATGATAGAATAATCTAGAAGAATTTCAAAGTTATCAAGGGGGAAAATGGAAAAAACAGGAAGTAGATAAACAGGAAAAATAATAAAGCAACAAAAATGTAAAATAAATAGTAAAATAAATGAAATATGTAACAATATTATACTAGGTGTGAACAAACTGATTTTATTTATTATATGCTTTTTCAAAAAACACATTATAAAACAAATGATTAAGGAAGATTGGGAATTAAATAAGAAGATCTTAAAAATTTTATGGAAAAATAAATATCTAGGAATTGTCAGCAAATACACAAATAAGAAAAGTAGTAATAAAGGATTTGCCTTATCAGACACAAGAACATATTATAAAGGCACTCTAATCAAAGAAATATTGTGTTGGTATATGAATAGACATATAGATCAGAGATTAGAAGACAGAATCCAGATACGTTATATTATATAAGAAGATTTACCGTATAACAGAAATGATGGCTTACCTTGGCAAGAAATAGATGGATTACTTAAAGAAGGACAATGGCTGTCATCTGGGGAGAAAAATGAATTGAATCTCTCCCTTCAACTTATACAAAAGTAAATTTCAAATGAATTAAAGACTGAAAAGTAAACAGTAAAATAATAATAACCCTAAAAATCTAGACATGCAAAGATGCAGGAAAATGAGACTTATAATTAAGAGAGGAAACAGTATATAGAAGCCAACCCATAGATGATTCAGATACTGGAGTTAGCAGATAAGGACTTTAAAAAATCTATTTTGAATATGTTACAGAACATAGAGAAAAAGATGAAAAGGTGAAATTCTAGCAAAGAATTAGAAATTATAAAAAACGTAAGTGGATATTGTAAAACTGAAAAATACAGCACTTGAAATTAAGAACTCACTGGATTGGATTAACTGTAGGCTGGAGACAGAAACTCAGAGAGAGATCAAAATGAAATATGGAGAAATAACATGGAAAGAAACAGAAGAAAGTGTAAGAGACATGTCAGATCCATTCAAATAGTCTAATATTCAGGTAATTATAGTCTCAGAGGGAAAGAAGGAAAAGGACAGGACTATTTGAGACCTAATGGTGAAGAATTTTTCAAAATTGGTGGAAAACATCAACCTACAGATTAAAGGAACGTAGTGCACCCTAAGCAGAATAAATACAAAGAAAACCACAACTAGGGACGTCATATTCAAACTGCTAAAAAACAAAGATGATGGGGAAAACAGTCTTACAATCAGCTGGAGAGGGGGAAGAAATTGCTTTTCAAAGGGGAAAAAATGAAACTGGTGGCTGAGTTTTCAACAGTACTACAGAAACCACAAAATAATAAAATGACATTCTTTTGAAGTGCTAAAAGAAAAAACTGCCCACTGAGAATTCTACATTCAGTTAAAAACACCCTTCAAAAATGAAGTATATACTCAATGGTGAAAAGTTGAAAGCTTTTTCTCTAAGATTAGGAACAAGACAAGGATACTCACTCACATCATTTTTATTTGACATAGTATTGGATGTCTTAGCCAGAGCAATTAGGTAAGAAAAAGAAATAAAAGTCATTCAAATCAGAAAGGAAGAAGTAAAACTTGTACTACTTGTAGATTGCATAATATATATAGAAAATCCTAAAGATTCCACCAAAAAACTGTTAGAACCAATAAATGAATTTGGTAAAGTTGCAGCATACAAAATCAATATAAGAAACCTGTTGCATTTCTATATACTAATAATAAACTATCCAAAAGAGAAATTTAAAAAGATATTCCATTTACAATTGCATCAAGAACAAAAAAATTCCTAGGAATAAATTTAACCAAGGAAGTGATGAACGACCTATACATTGAAAACTATAGGATATTGATGAAAGAAGTTGAAGAAGACACAAATAAATGGAAAGATATTCCATGCTTATGGATTGGAAGAATTAAGATTGTTAAAATGTCCATACTATCCAAAGCAATCTACAGATTCAACACAATCCCTATCAAAATTCCAATGGCATTTTCTACAGAAAAAGAACAAACAATCCTGAAATTAATACAGAACCACAAAAGAACCAGAATAACCAAAGCAATCTTGAGAAAGAAGAACAAAGCTGGAGGCATTGTGCTTCCTTATTTCAAACTATATTACAAAGCTATAGCAAGCAAAACAGTATGGTATTTGCATAAAAACAAACATGTGGATAAATGGAACAGAATAGAGAGCCCAGAAATAGACCCACACATATATGGTCAATTAATTTATGACAAAGGAGCCGAGAATATACAATGGGGATAGGATAATTTTTTCAATAAATGGTGCTGGGAAAACTGGACAGCCACATGCAAAAGAATGAAACTGGATCACTATCTTACTCCATACACAGAAATTAACTCTAAACAGATTAAAGACTTGAACATATGACCTGAAACCGTAAAATTCCTAGAAGAAAACATAGGCGGTAAGCTCATTGACATTGGTTGTGGCAATCATTTTTTGGATTTGACAACAAAACAAAAGCAAAAATTAACAAGTAGGACTACATCAAACTAAAAAGCTTCTGCACAGGGGAAACCCCCTCAATAAAATGAAAAGGCAACCTATGGAATGGGAGAAAATGTTTGCAAATCATATATTGGATAAGGGGTTAATATCCCAAATATATAAAGAAATCATAGCATAAAAACAAAAAAACCCAATTAAAAAATGGGTAAAGGATCTGAACAGACATTTTTCCAGAGAAGATATATAGATGGCCAACAGGTACATGAAAAGTTGCTCAACATCATTAATCATCAGGGAACTTCAGATAAAAACCACAATAGAGGGGCTGGCCCGGTGGCATACTGGTTAAGTTCACATGCTCCGCTTTGGCGGTCTAGGGTTTGCAGGTTCAGATCCTGGGTGCAGACCTATGCACTGCTTATCAAACCATGCTGTGGCTGGTGTTCCACATATAAAGTAGAGGAAGATGGGCACGGATGTTAGCCCAGGACCAATATTCCTCAGCAAACAAAGGAGGATTGGTGGCAGATGTTAGCTCAGGGCTAATCTTCCTCAGCAAAAAAACAAAAACAAAAACAAAACTCAACAACAACAAAAGAACCCCACAATAGATATCACCTCCACCTTTTAGAATGGCTATCACCAAAAAGACAAGAAATAGCAAGTGTTGCTGAGAATGTGGAGAAAAGGGAACCCTTGTGCACTGTTGGTGTGAATGTAATTTGGTGCAGCCAATATAGGAAACAGTATAGAGGTTATTCAAAAAATTTAAAATAGAATCATCATATGATCCAGCAATCCAAAAGAAACAAAAATGCTAACTTGAAAAAATATCTCCACTACCATGTTCATTGCAGTGTTATTTATAATAGCCAAGACATGGAAACAACCTAAGTGTCCATCAGTGGATGAATGGGTAAAGAAAATGTGGTATGTATATATACAATGGAATGTTATTCAGCCATAAAAAAAGAATGAAATCTTGCCATTTGTGACAACATGGATGGACACTGAGGGCATTATGCTATGTGAAATAAGTCAGACAGAGAAAGACAAATGCTGTATGATCTCACTTATATGTGGAATCTAAAAAAAAAAAACCCAAAAACCAAAAAAACCAAACTCATAAATACAGAGAACAGATTGGTGGTTAGGGGGTGGTCAAAATGGGTCAAGGTGGTGAAAAGGTACAAAATTCCAGTTATAAAATAAATAAGTCATGGGAATGTACAGCATATAATGTACAGCATGGTGACTATAGGTAATAATCCTGTATTGTACATGTTAAAGTTACTAAGAGTGTAGACCTTAAAAGTCCTCATCAAAAGAAAAAAAACCTTTTTTGTAACTATGTATGGTATGTTAAAAAAAAAAGTAATCCCATATAGAAGCAAAGAAGTACAAGGCAGAATGAAGAACACTAAAGGGGCTGGCCTGGTGGCGTAGTGGTTAAGTTTGAGCACACTGCTTCTGCGGCTGAGGGTTTGCAGGTTTGGATCCCGGGTGCAGACCTATGCACCGCTTATCAAGCCATGCTGTGGCAGGCATCTCACATATAAAGTAGAGAGAGTGGGCACAGATGTTAGCCCAGGGCCGATCTTCCTTATCAAAAAGAGGAGGACTGCAACAGATGTTAGCTCAGAGCTAATCTTCCTCCCCCAAAAAATAAAATAAAATAATTAAAAAAAAATGAACACTAGAAAGGTAAATGTATAGAGAAATATAAAAGAATATTGACTGATTAAAACAAAAATAATAGTATCTTGTGTTGTTTATAGCACATCTAGAAATATCACAACAATAGTGCAAAAGATAGGAGGAATTAAATGTTGTTACATTTCTTCAATGTTCTTGCACTATTTGGGAAATGCTAAAAGTATCAATTTAAGTTAGGCTATACTAAATTAAGCTTCCATATTTTAATCTCTAGAGTAACCACTAAAAGAAAAAATACAAAATGTTATAACTACAAAGCTAGTAATGTAGATAAAACAGAATTTTAAAAAGTACATTATTGGGCCAGCCCTGGTGGCCTAGTGGTTAAATTTGGTGCACTCTGCTTTGGCCACCCAGGTTTGGTTCCTGGGTGCAGACCTACACCACTCATTGGTGGCCATGCTGTGGCAGCAGCTCGCATACAAAACAGAGGAAGATTGGCAACAGACGTTAGCTCAGGGAAACATTCCTTAGCAAAAAGGGGAGGATTGGCAATAGATGTTAGCTCAGGGCAAATCTTCCTCAGCAAAAATAAAAAAAAAAGCACACGATTAATCTATAAGTCAGGAAAGGAGCAATGACGGAAAGAAGAACAGGTGGTATAAACAGAAAACAAATAGCAAAATAGGTGACTTAAATTAAATGATACCAAAAATTACGTGAAATGTAAATGGTCTAAAAATTCCAATGAAAAGACAAAGATTATTAGAAATTAGATAGATATTTAGATTAATTATTAGCTATTAGCCTTGTATTTAAGAAAAACAAGACTCAACTGTGTCCTATTTACAAGAGACAAACTTTAAATATAAGAACATAGGTAGGTGGAAGTTTAAAGAATAGAGAGATATATCACCTGAAACACTAACTGACAGAAGCTGGGGTGACTATATTAATATTAGACAACACAGACTTTAAGGCAAAAAGTATATTTCACTGAAAGGAAAAGAAAAACATAATTCTAAAAATTGTAACAGTTTTAAGTTGTATTAATCAAAATTGTATTAATCAAAAATTGGCAGAAATGGAAGAAGAAATAGACAAATCCACAATCAGAGTTTAAGATAAGACAAGCAGGAAAAAAATTAGTAAAGATACATAAAATTTGAACAGTGTGATTAACCAACCTGACTTAATTGACACAAGAAAGAATACACGAGTTTTCTAAGTAGCCATGGAACATTGCACAAAAGAGAGCATATGCTGAGCCGTGAAAATCTTAAGAAATATCAGAGGATAGACAGCATATGGAGTATGTTCTCCTACCTGATTGGAAGTAAGTTATTTAAATCAAGAGAAGAAATATAGCTAGAAAATCTGCAAAAGTTTGGAAATTTCCAATTTCAAAGCAGTACCTTTCAAATTAACTCATTGAGTCAAATAGGAAAGCCCAAGTCCCACATAATAGAGGAAGATTTGCACAGATCTTAGCTCAGGGCCAATCTTCCTCAATAAAAAAATTAATCAATCAATAAATAAGAAATCATAAAATATTTTGAACTGAATGATATGAAAATATGACATATTAAAACTTAGAGGACATAGATAAAGCAATATTTAAAGGGACAATTTTAGCTTGAAATGTATATATTAGAGAAGCAGGAAGATTGAGTATCTAAGATAAAAGCTTTTTTCTCAAGAGTCTAGAAAAAGAATTACAAATAGTACACAAAGTGGGAAGAAAGATATATAAATGTAAAATGAAAAATAAATGCAGTAGAAAGCAAAGGTACAGTCAAGAACACTGACAAAGCCAAAAGTTTGTGTGATGAATAATGTGTCAATTTGACTGGGCCACAGGTGCCCAGATATTTAGTTAAACATTATTCTGGATGTGTCTGTGTGGGTGTTCCTGGATGAGATTAACATTTGAATCAGAAGACTGAATAAAATAAAGAAGGGCAATAAAGATTGCCCTTCCCAATGTGGGTGGGCCTTTAATTTGGTAAAGGCCTGAATAGAACAAAAATGCTGAGAAAGGGAGCATTCCTTCTCTCTCTGCCTGACTGTATTCAAGCTGGGCCATCCTATCTTCGCACTGGGACTCAGATTGGAATTTACACCATCAGCTCTCTTGCCTCTAAGGCTTTTGGACTCCAATTGGAACTATACCATCAATTCTCCTTGGTCTCCAGAATACTGATTGCAGATATTGGGACTTTTCAGCCTCTATAATCATTTGAGCAAATTCCTATCGTTTCTGTTTCTCTGGAGAACCCCGAATAGATTTTGGTACCCAGAGTGATTCTTCTTGGGACTTCTCAGCCTCCATAATCACCTAAGTCAATTCCTTTTAATAAATCTCTTTTTATATATCCCTTATTGGTTCTGTTTTTCTGGAGAACCCTAATACAAGTTATATCTTTGAATATTTCAATAAAATTTTATCAACACTTAGCAAGACTGACAAGAAATAAAAAAGAAAGAAAACAACAGCTACTATTAGGAATGAAAAGTTTTTATCATGCATTTAGGACGTATGAAATTAAATTAAAAATATAATAAAGGATATTTTGCACAACTCTATAACAATAAATTTAACACCTAAAGTGAAATGGAAAAATATCTTGAAAAACACAACTTACCAAAACTGACACAAGAAGTAATTGAAAAATCTCAATAGTTTTTATCTGTTAAAGAAATTGAATCCTCAAGTAGAAATCTTCCCACAAAGAAAACTCTAGGAAGAGATGGCCTCACTGGCGAATTCTCCCAAACATTTGAAGAAGAAAATATATCAACCTAACATAAATTCTGTCAGACATTCTAGAAAGAGAGAACACTACTTGTTTTACAAGACCAACATCAAAACCTGAAAATAACATTAAAAGAAGGGAAAATTATAGGCTTATATTTCTTATGAAAATAAAAGTGATTTTTTTTTTTCCTGAGGAAGATTAGCCCTGAGCTAATATCTGTTGCCAATCTTCCTCATTTTTTTTTTTTTGGTTGAGGAAGACTAGCCCTGAGCTCACATCTGTGCCAATCTTCCTCTAGATTATATGTGGGTCACCACCAGGGCGTGGCTGATGAGTCGTGTAGGTCTGTGCCTGGGATCCACACCTGCAAACCCAGGCTGCCAAAGTGGAGTACGTGAACCCAACCACTAAGCCACGGGGTCAGCCCCAAAAGTGAATATTTAAACATAAGTCTAACAAATTGAATCTGGTAAAATGTGAAAAGGATAATAAGTCATGACTAAGTGAGGTTTATCCAAGATGTGCCAGGTCAGCTTAACATTAAAAAAATCAACCAATAAAAAAAGCAGTCTAATTCATTACATTAATGGAATACATGAGGGAAAAAACCACATGATCATCTCAATAGATATAGGAAAAACATTTGATAAAATTCAACCCACATACAAGATAAAAACTCAGAGGAAACTGAGAGCACAAAGGATCATCCTTAACCTGATAAAGAGCATATATAAAAAATGTACAGCTAACCCCATAATTAGTATTAAATATTAAATGCTGCCCCCCTCCCTGAGTTTAGGAAGAAGACAGATGTCCGCTATCACCATTTCTACTCGACATTAGTCTGGAGGTCATATCCAGGGCAAAAAAGCAAAAGAAAGAGACTGAAGAGTAAATATCAGAGAGAAAGAAGCATAACTATTATTTTTTTCGGATGACGTGATTATATATGTAGAAGATCCAAAAGAATCTACAAACTGTTATATTTAATATAGGAAT
Source organism: Diceros bicornis minor (assembly GCF_020826845.1). Taxonomy (NCBI): domain Eukaryota; kingdom Metazoa; phylum Chordata; class Mammalia; order Perissodactyla; family Rhinocerotidae; genus Diceros; species Diceros bicornis. The sequence goes on from NC_080750.1 coordinate 37,361,400, forward strand.
TTAGCAAAGTCTTTGGATGCAATGTCAATATAAAATTATTTGTATTTCCAGTAATAATTAACACTTAAAATATTACCAAAAATCATAAAAATTTCTAAGAATAAGTTAGCAGTGTGAAATATGTACGAGAGCTCTACATTGGAAACTACAAACTATTGTTGACAAATTAAGGAAGACCTAAACAAGTAGAATGATATTCCATTTTCGCAGAATGGAAGACCCAGTGTTTTTAAGATGTCAATTGTCCCCACATAGTCAAGGCAAATTCGAAGAAAGAAAACAAAGTTTAGGAACTTACACACTGCCAGATATCAAGACTTACTGAAAAGCTATGTAATTAAGACAGTGTGGTATTGGCCCAAGGACAGATATTTGTCCAATTGAAAAAAATAGAGAATGCAGAAAAATCCTACCCATATACGGTCACCGGATTTACTACAAGGGTGCCATTACATTTCAGGGGAAAAGGATGGTCTTTTCAATAAATGATGGTGGAATAATTGGATATCTATATGGGAAAAGTAAACTTTGACCTGTTACAAAAAAATTTGTTCAAGGTACATCAAAGATCTAAATATGAAAGGCAAAATAATGAAGCTTCTAGAAGAAAGCAGGAGAATATCTTCATTATCTTGGGCCATGTAGTTTTATTCAGTAGGACACAAAAGCACTAACTATAAAATAAAAGATTGATAAATTGAACTTCATTAAAATTAAGAACTTCTGTTTTTCAAAAGATACCATTGAAAGAGCAAAAAGGGAAGCCACACACTGGGAGAAGATGTTCATAATATATGCATCCAACAAAGGCTTGAATCCAGAATATACAAAAAGCTTTACCAATCATTAATTAAAAAATAAATAACCTCAGTACAAAATGGACAAAAGATTTGAACAGGCCCTTCATAAAATTGGCTTTATAAAAACCAACAAGGGCATGAAAAAAACCTCAACATCATTACTCATCAAGGCAATGCAAACTAAAACCAAATGAGATCTCATTTCACACACACCAGAATGGCCAAATTAAAAAGACTGCTAATCAGTATCACATATGGACTAGGATATGGGGCAGCTGGAACTCACATGTATGCTGTGGGAGAATGTCAATTAGTACAACCTCTTTGGAAAACTATTTTGCAGAATCTAAACATATGTCTACCCTATGAACCAGTAATTCTTTCATAGTGTATACCCAAGAGAAACGATTTTTTATAGCTACAAAAAGACACCTGAAATAATAATTTTAGCAGCTTTAGTCACAATAGCCTCAAAGTGAAAGGATCCAAATTTTTAAATAAATCGTAGAAAACGTATATATAAAAAGCAATGCAAAGATTAAAGTACTTCCACCCTCTATGATATAATTGAATCTCATACATGTAATATTGAGTGAAAAAAGTAGATAATAGCGAGCTTGCTATATGAACTATTTACATGAAATTCAAGAATAACTAAGGTTAATGTGAGGTGATAGAAGTCAGAGCAGTGACTCCCTTTGGGGTTGGAGTGAGGTAGCAGTACGTATTGTGCACAGGGACGCAGGAAGCCTTCTAGGATGTGGTTAATATTTTGTATCTTGATCAGGGAGGTATATGCTTATGCAAAAATTCATCTAGCTGTACACATAAGATTTGTGTACTTTACTATATATAAGTTATACTTCAATTTAAATGTTAAAAAAAAAGTAAACAGGAAATTCTCGGAAGAACTAATCCAAATGGCCAACAAACAAAAGAAAATATACTTAAATTTACAAATAAGAAAATACGTGTTAAAGTAACAATGAAACATCACTCTACACATAGGAGGCTGCCAAAAAATGAAAAAAACAGGTAACACGTTGCTGATAGAAATGTGAATTATTATAATAGCTTAGAACACAATCTGGCAAGATCTATTAAAACTAAAGACGCATACTTTTGACCAAAGATATCACGTTTGAGAATCTCTCTCATAGGAATAAAAACTCTGATACTTAATTGATATTTATAAAATTTCTTTATTACAGCATTGTTTGTAGGGGATAAAAATGGAGACCAAGTTAACGCAGAAAGACTTATTGGTTTCAAAAATTTTGATACATATACATCATGTCATAGTAAATAATAATTAAATAGGGTGAATTAGAGCTATATAAGTTGACTTGGAGGGGTATGAGTGAGAAATGGAAGATATAGAGGCATGGATACATTTTCATTATATTTTGATAAAAAACGAGAAAAATCCTATATACATATATAGTTGTATGAAATTATATGTCTATGCATAATAGTACATGTGTATATGTTATAAGGATATGAGAAAAAATAAGGAACAATATACTAGATTTTTAAACATGGATAACATGGTAGGATGGGTAATGGGGGAGGTTGGAGATGGGTAATGGGGGAGGTTGGAGATGTTAACTAAGTAGGTAAGTAAAACAAACAGAAAAAAGTAAGAGTGCACCAAAAATTTCTAATCTATGTAGATAGGACTACATTTAGGTATTTATGTCAAATTATGTATATATGTGTTTATATAAAAAGAAATTTCAACCTGGCATTTATTTATAAAAATTACCAAAAATTAAACACATAAATATTTCACCTGATACATCATAAGTATTTTTACTTATTTGGTAAATCTATTGCTATCATTGTTAGGTCATAACAATACATTTTTTCTCTTAATTTTATTTGTAGACACTTTTTTTGTCTCTCTGTGATCTTCATGTTCCTACATTTAAATGGTTTCATATTTCCTTCTAGATAATACATCATAATTTACTCATTTTCTAGATGCTGAATCATTTATATTTTTAAAATCAGGATTATTTTATTAACATTCTTGCCATAACCATTTTTGCCCATATAACTTTCTTCCCCTTGTTTTTAAAAAATTGTTTCATTAATTTAAATTCCTGGGAATGTGGTTATTCGGGCAAAGGTTATAAACATTTTTATGACTCAGAATGTATTGCCAGATTTTATCCCAAAAGAAGGACATAACGCATGCTAGTACCAGAAATGTGTGTCCTGATTTTTCAAATTTTACCTCTCTTTATTTTTGCTAATTCAATAGAAGTGAAAGGCATACCTTGTTGCCTTAAAGATTGATTTATTTTTTCAATATTCAGATAATATTGTCATTCCATTTTTGTTGATCTCATTGAACTACATTTCCCCTTGGGCTTTGGCATTGCTCTTTACATATTGAAATTTAAAATATATTTGAGATACTTACTGTTTTGAGAGCATATGGGAATTTTATGAGGAATAAAGGGATTTGATTTGTGCAAATGGAGTCTTGCCCGGACACGCAGAGTTAGGGATAATGAGGACACTGGACAACTAAGGGGAGAAGGGAAATCTGCAAGAGAAGTGGAGTATGCCGTAGCTGAGTAGCCGTGTTTGAAGACGATTGCTATGCAATGCATTACCCTATGCCTGTCTAGTGCTTTTTCATCCTGCAGGTCTCAGTTTACATGTTGCTCCCCCAAGAAGGCTGCCTTCATACTTCCACACTTAAACTTCCACATTTACATAGCACCTAGGAATGTCCCTGTCACCTTCATTTAACATCCTGTTTTGTAATATTTTGGTTACTTGTTGGTCTCCCCATTGAACTTGAGAGCTGTGAAGACTGAAATCGTCACGCAATAGAGTAGTTAGCACATAGTAGGCAGTCAATAAATAAAGAATGAAGCAATTTATCTCAAGCAGGAAGTAATTGCATTATTTAGTATTGTTGATAATTAAGGTCATTATAATCATGATGAAAACTCTGTTAGCAGGAATGAACATGCTTGTTCCTTTATCATCTAAGAAAAATACAAATTTGGGAGGAATCTCAAGTTAAACATCCATGTAAATAGATAATTATTAGTATTCAATGAAGCAGTTTTTATAGCTTGCTATAGTAGTCCATTCCAATGCATAACCAGTGAAAAATTATGAGTGATTTGCAAAAAGGTCTGTTACAACTGACCATGTAATTCTATGGAAAAAATTATGTAAAGTGAGTAGTTTATTATATCATAAAGTGATATATGCCATTAAATACTTTGTTTTCTATATTTTCATGGCTTTCAGCCTTGTATCTACTATGGCTACATATCTGATATCCTGGGCCCTGACAAAAAATATTATTATAGAATATTATTACCAAGATATAGCACCCAGAACACATTGATTCTGTCATCACAGAAGGGATACTGACTGTTCACATATAGTACCTATAACAAAAACAATAGTAATAGCTAACACTTACATTGTATATGCTCACTATATGTCAGGCATTGTTGTAAATGCTTTACTTTTAAATGCATTTAATTTTCACAAAAACCCTACGTGTTTCAAACCCTAGGGTTTCACAAAAACCCTACATATATTGTAATTATGGCATGTTGGCACTCCAAGATACTCTCATGTTAACCTGGTTCAGTGAGGATACTGAGCTACATGGGGCTTAAGTGATTACAGTCACATAACCAGTGTAACTGGAGGGCCAATACTTGGTCACAGATTTCCTGAGGAATACCCTTCAGGTCTACTTTCCCTCGTCTAGTCATTTCCAGAAGTTTGGATTTTATTTTTATTTTTAAACAAAAAAGGAAGAGCTAATATAATGTTGCAAACTTTTTAAAATTCCAAGTAAGGTGATTAAAAAGCAATATCTTGACTTAGAAAACAGCAATAGTAAAAAAAAAGCAAAACCAACAAAAAATAATGAATAATAACAATAATAATGATCTAGTTAACATTTATTAATCATTTGCTATTAGCCAGGCAATATGCCAACTTTTCCAAGGATTATCCTGTTTAATCCTCACATAATCCCATGAAGGAAGTAATACTGTTTCCATTTTGCCATTATCATTTCACAGGAGAAAAGAATATTTTATTGAAAAAATTAGCAGAAAGGATGTGACTTTATAATAAAATTTAGTCTTTTAAATTGAATAAAATCTAGCTTTTTGAAAAACAATATTGTGTGTGTGTGTGTGTGTGTTTGGTTTGCTTGTTTGATTTTCTATAAATTGTAAAACTAATTCATGGTGTGATGCTATAATGGTGGATATGTCATTATATATTTGAGCAAACGCATAGAATGTACAACCCCAAGAGTGAACCTTAATGTAAACTATGGACTTTGGGTAATCGTTATGTGTCAATGTAGGTTCGTCAACTGTAACAAACGTACCACTCTGGTGCGGAATGTTGATAACAGGGGAGGCTATGCACATGTGAGGGCAGGTGGTATATGAGAAATCTCTGTACTTTCCATTCAATTTTTCTATGAACCTAAAGCTGCTCTAAGAAAAAAGTAAAATCTTAGAGTATAAAACAAAAACAAAAACAAAAACCCTTAACCATGGACCAGTATTTGCTGACCTGCCTGATGCTATACTCCCCTACCAACATATAGAAAAAGTTTGGCAGCTGTTTGGAAAACTGAAGCAGGAGATGACTGCAGGTTCCAGAAGAAGAAATGTTAACTTGACATCCTGAAATATAATTTATAGCCTTGCTGTATAGTTAAGATATTCTGGGTATAGCAGCAGCCAAAAGACCCACTTGGCAGTGAGTAAATCCATGTAGCTCTTTTAGAGCAAAGACATCAGTAACCCATTGAGACAGAGTCATGAGAAATGATTTGTTCTAAAATGGTCTGTAGAGCTACAAAAATAGGACAGTCCTCCCATGCATCTGCCCGTGTGGCAAGACAGTCTCTCTCCGAGATTTTTAACCTTATCCGTATATATGGCAAACAACTCCATTAGTAGTGTTATCTGTGAATGCAAACTACAACAATACATTATATATGTGCACTAACATATTTGCTGAATTTTAAAGTATGCAGCAACGTGAGAGTTGGAGGCTGTTGTTTATAACGTATATCATGAAATGAAGAACAGATGATCTAAGAATGAACATTTGTTGGAATGATCTCTCTGGGCTTAAATATTTATTTTACTTCCTCCAACCCCTCCCTTTTTGACAAAGTACGATGTTTTCCAAAATCTACTATATGAAACCATGGAAAGTTTATGACAAAATCACCTCAAATTGCTACCATAAATTATTACCTCCTACATAGTCTTTTTTTCTGCAATGTGAAATTAATCAAGGAAACAACTTATTCTTTCCAATTAAGGAGCTGGTTCTAAGAGTTTTATTTTAGGTATGAGAAGGGGTGTTGATTTCCGGGGAAAAAAAAAATACACGGTTGCCCTTTAAAATGTACTGTGCTGTCATTTCTGTCTTTGTGGTTTAGTATATGATCCCAAGGAAGGGATACCATTTGTCCTATTCCTCAGGGCAAAAGGGAACCTATAACTGTAAAAGTGCAAGGTTTTGAAGATAGTGTTGAAGGAAACAATATTTCAATAGGGAGTTCACATGGCAGATTTTTGGGAGACACACTTTTGGGAGTTGTTGAAGACCAAGAGGTAGAGCTCATTAGAGAGGATGAAGAAGATTCCTTTTCTCTGTTAGCTTCTGCAGGGCATGGTAACGGTCCCATTGTCTATTTTATAGGTTTCTTAGGTTTTTCACTTGTTCTCATAAATTATTTCATCCAAAGCTCATTTGTCTTTGTGGTGCAATGATTCATCTGTTTATTCATCCATCTATCCATTCATTCTTCCATCCACCCATCCATCCAACTATCTTCTAAGCAACCAATAAATAAATATGTATTGAACACTTGCCAAATGTATACAGTGTAAGGTCCTGAAAACTCAAATATGAATAAGACATGATCTGCCTTTGAAAAACTCACAGATCAATATAGTCGTGCACAATAACATTTGCTTCACTCCTTGAACTATTTTTCTAAAATTGGATCATGTCAAGACTCTTCAAGGGGTCTATACTGCTGTCAGAATAAGACTAGTCTGTGTGCAATTTGAGGTCTTCTCTGAATTCATCCTCAGTTACTCTTGTAGCCTCGTTGTGCACCACATTCCTTCTCAAGGCCCACACTTTGGCCCAGTCATCTACTTTCTGCTCCTTATATGTTTGGTCCTTCCATCAGTCCTGAACAGTCTTTCTCCAATTCCAGGGCCCAGCTCACATTCTTCCTTGTTCAGAGAATTACTCTATTTTTTACAACCAACGTTATGTTGTACCTCTACTGAGGGGCTCCAATCTCACTCGTCTAAAAGCATTTTCAGAATGATCTTCTAAAGCACAGACTTGATCATGTCACCCTTTACCCACTTTCCGTAGCCCCCTTAGGATAAAGTTCCAGTTCTTCAGCATGGCATCCAAGATCCATTATGATCTGGCTCCTGCTTACCTCTCCAGTGATGTCTCACAACAGCCATACAGAATCATGTAACATTCTTTGAGCACAACATGCTCTCCTGCATGTGCAATCTTTTGCACAAGCTATTTTCTTTTCCCGAAATGTACCCATTTCCCTTTCCTACCTGATAACCATCTGATCTTCTTTCAGGTCCCAATTTTGGTGTCACTTCCTCCAGGAAAACTTCCTGATCCCTGAAGATGGGGTCAGGTGTCTCCCATGTGTTCCTATAGCGTCTTGTATTGCCCCTAGCAAAGCACAGCAGGTACTTTGCCATGTTCACATGCAACAGGTATTAGCAACAGATATTTAGTGAGTGTTTAATTAAGAATATTGAGTCGAGTCCCCATACTTTCTTTCAGGAAACGTATAAGCTGGATATTGATGGTAATGGTTTACCATGTGGCCAATCAGCATGTGGGAACTGGAGAGAAGCAGGTGAGCATTGAGGCTCAATATTCCCACCCCAATTTGCATAGGCTAAAATGTCTTATGCAAGTTGATTTGAAGCATAGTTTTCATGGGGTAAGAATAACAATTCTCTATCTAGAAATACAGTGGGCATGGATCTAAAGAGCCAAATCACTAAGAAATACAAAACCAATTTTGGGCCCAAGCAGTTCTTTTTTGATTTTGTTGGTCCTTGAGGGAGGGGGCGTCTTTTCTTTATATCTCAAGAAACCACTAAACTCTAGGTTAATCAACAGAACGCTTCCTTAGTAGCTGTGCAAACTGAGCATGGCCCTGGGGATGGGGTCATTTCTGCAGTGTGTTCAGGTTCTAGTAGTGACTGTTAAAGGAACCCAAGGGAGCCAAGATCAGTGGCCCAGGCTCTCTGGAAGTCACCACTTCTAGAGATCTGCACAGAATGTGTCTGATTCACAAACCATAATAAACAAACCCAGGAATCCTTCATAATTTGTGTATGTATATGGGAGAGGGGACCACTATTACTATTCTTGGATGTAGAGATTAGAGTCATTGTACATTGGATTTTAAAGGTAATGGAACCAAATTTTGTAATCACACTTTGGGGAAGATTGGGGTTTTGTCAATTGTATATCATTAATCAAGCCATATCAAATTTTCCCTTGTTTTTCAAATAATCCACAGTTTGCACATTTAAAAAGTGAGTTAATATAAAACTAGAGAGCACAGGCCCTTAACAAAGTGCAGGTTCATTTCTCTGTCTCCAAGCAAGTCCTCACCGAAGAAGTTGTTCACCTGACTCTTAAAAATATTCAAAGTGGAAGATTCCATAACTTCTTTTGGCCAAGAGTTCTTTTGTCTTCCTCGAAGTAATTTAGTTTACTTCTGTAATAGTCCCTCCTGCAGCAATTTAAAATCCTGTTTTCTTTTTGTGGTCTTGACTTAAAATGACAGCATTGCTTAGTGCGCTGTGATAAATGAAGCAAACTTTCAATTATCCGTGCTCATGGGCTGGGCAAGTGTGGAAGAGCATAAATAAATGAAATCTAGCGTCTTCTCCAAACCTCATTTTAGCTACTGGTTTTGGCTTTTTCTCCAACAAACCTTTCAAAGGGTCTACCAAAAAGCAACACGCTGATTTGAATTTCATGCTTTTTCTTTTTCACTTGTTTATTCTCCGGCAGAGGTGATAATGATCATTGGGATGCCCAAAGGAGAGAGACACAGTGGGAGATGGAGAAGTCAGAGATGTGGATACATCGGAGAGTACATTCATGTATTTATAGAAGCTTTAGGTTTCTGGCTTACCAATCTGCTTTCTCCAATTGCTCTATAACTTCATTTAGCATTGTAAGTCGTGAAATCACTGTGCATGCATGTCATTTGGGATGTGCAAAATGTACACTCTTTTAAACAGTATTCTGCATTGAGCAATGGTAATGTAGCCAGTCGGAGCTCAAAATCCATGAACTACATGACAATTAGGTGCTACAAAGGAAACTGAACTTGATGTTTGTTCAAGTTGGACAATAAAATAATAATTGCTCCTTAGTAATTAAAAATGCAGCCAATTAAAGGCACGCAAATTTACATAAATGGAAGAACCTTAAATTTTGCATTTCCTGACTGATAGGATTAAACTTCCAAAGAAAGTGTGAATTAATGCAAATGTTAACATGGCATCTCCTAAATCCTTTTCTACTTTTACCACCAAGAACAGAATATAGAAAAGTAAAAATACATAATGAGAGGCCAGTCCCTGCTTGTTTTGTCATTTACCCAAGGAATAGCAAGTATGCTTAGACACCATGGAAAACTTAGCACGATTTCAGGTAGCAAACATCTATATAGATACATCTCTATGGATACCTATATCATCTACGTCTAGGTCTATATAGAAGAGACTTGATTTCATGTGACACAACCACACATATCATCTATGTCTAGATCTATATAGGAGAGACTTGATTTCATGTGACATAACCATGCATTTCAGATTCCCTGATAGGAAACTTCTGACTGGCCTTTCTCTTTGCAGAGGCTGTCATATATGGTGGTACCATTCCTTTAATGGACAGACTACAGGACTCTACAGGAGTCTGTCTAGGATGGATGCCTGGTTCCCCTCTGTCCCCAGCAAAGAGTTTCTTTGTTTCCTTCTTTGTTCCTCTGTGTGTTCCCTTTCTAGTGGGATCTAGGTCCTATGATGACATTTCTTCTTCTTCACACATCTCTTCTTTCCAACTGGACTCCCACATTCATCACCCTGGACTGGGGAAGTGCAGGTCTCTACAGGGCAGCCTTTGTGTGCCTGTGACCCTGTAAGGTCAGGCATGTTGCAAAAAAAATCATCCCAATTGGACCTTGAGCCCTACAATGCTAGGTTTATGATTATAGTCATGGCTGCATTACTGTAAACTGCTCAGGACATTTGGACACTTGGATTCTGAATTGATGTTTATTTACCAGATTTTCTTTGGAGACGGGTATAAGAAACAGCACTCTAAACGTCTCTACTTTCCTCTGCTTTGCATGCTTGACACTGCTTAATAAACATTCGTGTGTAATTCTTCTCATTTTTACCTGCTCATTTATTGAATATTTCACTGACATTAAATATTTTCTAACTGATAAATGCAAAAGCTTATGCTTATTTTTATAAAGATTCATTTAAGGTACAATTTCCAGAAGTGTTTTGCATTGTAAAAGTTGGAGTGATCTGTCAAAAATAAATGCCTATCTGCTAAACCAAAGATATAGAAAAATACAGTGTTTGAAAAACGAGTCTCCATAAGAATACAAGTTACAATGACCCATAAAACACAGTTCTTTGCATACCATCATGTACAAAGTCTTTATTCAGTTTCAAATAACTTTTAAATAGTTTTGGCCTACCCTCTTCTGACAATAAATGCATTAAAATTTTTATTTCTCAGAGATGAGAATCACTTGTGAAATCTGAAGTTTTATGGTTCACCATGTTGGGATGTCTCACTGCTAAAAATAGCTGTGGTTCATGGCCTCTTGGTCTGTGGTCTTACTCCCTTGAAAGGCACTGTGGGGGGTGTCCCCAGGCTGTGATCCTAGTTAACTTGAGTCCCCATCAGAGTTTCTGAGCCTACAACCAATCAAAGGAAGGATCTCTGGTTGTCCCTCCTCTTAAGATGTGAATCTGTGGTCAGAGATGACTCACTCTAGGTGGCGAAAGGATTGGAAGGGCAGCCTGGAACCTTAGGATGCTGGGATTCTCAGCAACCTCGTACTGTGCAACTCCTAGTTTTTCTTTGTCACTAACACAATACTGCATTTTTTGGTTTGTTTTTAAATCTCACAACTTACTTCAGCAGAAGTCTTTTGTCTTCTTCTGAAGACAAACTCAGAAGGGTTTTTGAGTTTTTAAAATTATATCATTTTTATTTTTTAACTTAAATAAGCCATTTTCAATGTCTCAGGAGAATTTCTAAGTTGCTACTATGGCACAGTTGTCTATGCTTTAAGATGGAGCCCACATCCCCTGATTTTCTCTCTCAGCACTCTTCCCAAGGGGTTCTGTGGGCTTTGCGAACCCCTTCTGGTTATTTCCTAAATGAAGTGTTAGGGTAACCTATTTGGTTCCACCAAATTCTTTTTCTCAGGGGCTCTTCATCCAAAAGCTCCTGTGGTTGGGTTCTCCAGAAGCATATGCTGAGTCAGAGACTGGAGTAAAGGATGTATGTTAGAGGTCAACAGCTGTGGAAGGAAGTAGGATTGGACAGATGAAGAACTTGAATTGCAATGCTGGCCAGACATCCCATGGAAGCTCTGGAGTTTGTATATTCCATCAGAGTTGTCCCTCAGGGGGCTGAAATGGCCAAGCCTTTACATCCTGGCTGCAATCAGTCATTGGATGTGGACCACCCCTGGAAGGGCATGGCCTTGGCTGAGGAGGGTCTCTGCAGCTGAGGCAAACCTTGAGTAAGCTGGCGACTAGAAGATGTTTGCTGATAACATTCCCAGACGCTGGGAAAACAGTATCTTCCTTGAAAGGGATTTGGGCATCACAGCTCCATGCTCACTGCAATTCTTTTTGTGACTCTGGGTCTCAGGGCATGCTACAAGTATCTCAAGCTTTCTCTAGGTAGATGTATGAACAGAAATAATGGGCCTCATTTTTTTTTTTTTTTGGTGGGGTGGGGGCAGAAGGGGACTATACCGTGCATTGTAGGATATTTAGCAGCATCCTTGGCCTCCACCCACTAGATGCCAGTAGCAGTCTCCCCTTCCTCAAGTTATGACAACCAAAAATGTCTCCAGACATTGCCAAATGTCCCTTGGGGGATGGAATTGTCCCTGGTTGAGAACTACTATGTTACATGGACAAAAGGCAAAAGTATAATTTTGCTTTCGTAATTTAAATTAGCTGATATACTTTAGCAGAAAGAAGAAAAAAAAACTTTTAATAATTAGAAGAAACATTCATTCATAATTATTATGCTAAAGGAATAATTTCTGAAGTAGTTATGAAAAAAAGACTTCTGTGCTTCTGAGAGGAGATTATGAGGCATTAAAAACCTTACCTGTCAATAGAATGCTACATTTTCTTTTTTGCCTAGTGTTCTGTAAGATTGCTAGGGTAGCTTTTTCTTTTCTTTCTCTCTTTTGCTTAAAGACATGAGATTGCAGATTCCATCTTTTCCCTAGCTTCTCCAGCCTGGCTTTGGTATATCATGTAACCGGAACTAGTTATATTCTGGGTGAGGATAGTAGGTGGAGGTGGTTTCTAATTAAAAAAGTTTGGTTAGTTGTAACTGAAGTAAAAAGAAAAAAAAGCTCAAGAAATTGAAATAAGACATTTTTATTTCTTGCTTTTTCCTCATCTCCAGATGTGGATGACTTCAACTTATGCCTAGGCATCGTTTTAATGACTGATCTAAAACTGATGTTGATTTTTTATCTATTTTTCCAAGGTTGCTCTGGGAGAGCAGTTGATGTTTTCTCCTTGTCAAGTGTAGAAGAATGATGTATTGTATGAGAAAACAGGAACTTAGGTACCTGTAAGTGTTGGACATAAAGTTTCCATGCATGATTTCTTCGTGATTGCCAAGGAACTGATGATGACTAACACGACAGAATGTCTTAGGTATGTTTCAAATAATGGCATGAACTAGATGCCAACATATTCTCCCAAAAGGGAAGGGACAAGATTTTCTCTGAATGGAAAATTCATATTTAAAATGTCTGCGTGAAATATATCAACTACAATATTTCCATTTTGGAGCAGGAGAAAGATTAAGGGAAAGAAAAGTGAGTTAAATAAAATAACTACAAAGAATTTTTATTTGGTAGAAAAAAATAGATTTTAACTTTAGAAAATGTAAACAGATTAATGGTGAATTTTGAAACCTTACGTATTTACAAATGTTTAAAATTTTTTCAATATGTGTCCTTTACAATTGTTGGTAGGTACTTCTCTCCGTTAGGGATTTGTGATTCTTTCTTTGAATTATCAAATCTCATTAAATCAGCAGGTATTATGAAGCGTGTTCAGTGCCACAGCTATAAGACTAATACAAAACACCTGCTCAAATTCTTGAGCTTAAAGTACTGCCAGCATAGTGATTGTTCAGAGATTTGAAGTTTATTACAAATCCCTTTGAAGATTTCTTTGAGAATGCACAATAAGATCACTCAGATGGAAATATCAAAACAGTTTTCCATTGCCTTAAGTATGACCCCGTTTGTTACAGCTGACACACAGTAGAAGTCACATACATACTTGTTCTGGATAAAGTTGGCAATTGCCCACAGAGTCTAATTGGATTGGCCCAGAGAAAGGGATCCAGCCTACACACGTGCCCAGCGGGGGAGCATGTCTCAGTGCTTGATAATGCCTTGCTAGATGTGGTTGGGGCGAGGATGAGTTTGTGTCCCAGCCTGTGGGCCTAACAACCCCTTGGGAAGTTACTGCAACCACTATTTGCACAGTTAATGTTATGTGAGAGTTTGATAAACCTTTTTAGATTAGAGAGGGTCCCCATATTGAAAAAAGTTGGAACTCCACAGAGATTTACGTAAAATTGGAACAATATTAACTTAGAGCAATAAACATAATTTCTGCTCTCTCTATGGATGTTTTGCTACGTATGGGAATCTGAGCAAGAGGAATTGGTTGGATAATCCAATGAACTAGTGACCTCCAACCACGATGCCTGATTCAGCAATGCTTGCCCTCTTCTCAAGACAGTGCTGGAGATATTTTTCAGCTCCTTTCTTTCAGACACCTTGCAGACCCAAGACATTGAAAGCCCCTTTGGGCCTGGTGAAAATCTTAAAAAAAAAAAAAAAAAAAATGCTTCCGAGCAAGGATGGACTGGGTAAAAATATTTACAATGGATTTGTATTGATAACATTGTCAGATGTCATTCCACTTTTTCTTTGGAAAAAGTTTTCTTAAAATATCCAGATTATGTTGATTATATTTTGAGTTCTTCTGAACCTGTTCAATCTCTTGCATTGTGTCATTCCTAAGGCCATTATATATATATTTTTTTCTTTTTTTTGTGAGGAAGATCAGCCCTGAGCTAACATCCGTGCTAATCCTCCTCTTTTTTTGCTGAGGAAGACCAGTTCTGAGCTAACATCCATTGTCTAATCTTCCTCCTTTTTTTTTCCCCCAAAGCCCCCCAGTAGATAGTTGTACGTCATAGTTGCACATCCTTCTAGTTGCTATATGTGGGACGCGGCCTCAGCATGGCCAGAGAAGCGGTGCCATGGATCAAGAAACAGAAAATTTCCAATACCTAGAAGCCCATCATGCCCCCTTCCAATCTCTAACTGCTCATCTAAGGATAAACACTATTCTGACTTCTGCAGCATAGAATAGCTTCGTTGAGGCCAGGATAGTTTTCTTCATCAGAATTTTGTTTCTAGACAGTTGTGTTGATTTCAACCTTACGGTTGCCCCATGTCCTGCATGTAGGTAGGACACTGTCTGAGGAAGGTCTACCCAAACTGAGCTGCTCCAATAGTGTGGATGAGCTTGGGCAGTCAAGATGTAGGTAGAAGTGTGGAGCATGGGAGGAGGTAGGCATCATCCTTTCGAGAAGGACTTCGAAAAAGTGAGATGGGCAGAGGCCAAAGAAAACCTTCCCTGTCTTTACGCTTCTGCTGAGGAAAAGCTCTAGGGAACGGGGTTCTCATTTCTTTTTGCAACTTTCCTCTTGAGACCTCTGTGTGGTTTTTACAGTTGACTTTGCCATTTGTGCTTGTAGAAGAAGATTAAGTGTTGCTTTCAGTACAAAATAACTAGATGCGTATTAAAGACATAAATATTGAGATTTATAAGAACATTGTAGTTACACAAGTATTTTATTTTAGTGTGTTTCCAGGGAATATCTTTTTCAGGGCTGAATAGGACCCATATTTTCAATTCACCAACAGATCATCAGTTACTAACAGGAGGTACAAAGATCAAAGCATGCGAATGCATCATTAAAGAGAGGGTGGAGGGTGAGTAGAAACTGATGGCTTCAGGTGTGGATTCCTGTTGACCAGTAAGAACTGCTGAGAAAAAGACACTGAGCAACTTACAGGAACACCCTGCAGCTCTCACTTGCTAAAGGCAGAGGTAATTATTTTTTTCTTTCTCTCTTTAAGGAACATCAGTCTAGAATGCCTCTTACTAAAGATGGGAGTAGTCAGTAGCTGTGTGACTTATCCAATGTAAGCAAAAGCTGAGAGCAACACCTTCTTTTCTTATCCCCAACATAATCCTTGGAAGGTCCTCTTCATAGAAGAGCATGACTTAAAGAAACTCCTCAATAGCCCCGAATGCTTCCTCTCTCTTTTATTTGAGACAGCCCCCACCCTTCCAAATGCAACCATGGTCTCAGGTGTTAGAACATGTGACTTATTAAGGCAACTTAAGGAAGTCATTGTCTCTTCTGTCTGATCTACTTTTACATGGTCCCCTGTGTTCTTCCCAGCAGAGCTAGGGCTTGGACCGGGGGAGATGGAGAGCTATGCAAGGCTGGAGACTCCCTGCTCCATTCTTCCACACGTGCAAGAAAACAGCCATATCTGCCAGCTGGAAGTGGGTTTGTATATCCTGTGAAGTCCTGTTAGTCCCTAGACTGGGAATAAAAGACTCCTAAAGTGTTAGGCCTGGGATTTTCCCTTCAGGTTCATTCTGAGTCCTGGGAATCTCATTGAGACCTACATAAAAAGAATGTTCTGAAGTACATCCTTATTTACAGCCTGCTTTATGTCATGCTTTCTTCTCTTGAGTCTCAGTTCTCTTTGCCTTCTCAATTTTGATCTCTATGTACTTTTTTCCCATTTTTGTCCCTACTCAAATTCCTCTCTTATGCCCAGTAGGTTTCTTTTGACTTCTGATCTAACTCCGTTCATCTGATATTCAATTTAGCTCCCACTTTGTGAAGTTGGGTCTACCAAGGCGAAATTCTATTTGAGGCATCCCGGTTTCTATGTCCTAGCTGTTCCCAAGAGGGATAGTTCAAGCTGTGGTTTAGCGCTGGGCTGTTTCTTTCCCTTCTTCATCCCTCCTCCCCTCTTTCTTTCTCCATCTGTGCCAATTTATTAATTTATAACGAGAAATACAAAGGTCAAGTTGATTGCCATGCTTATTTTGTTAGATTGGTTTATTTTTTTTTCCCTGTAGGTAAAAGAAAACTTGCTTAGTGAACATGGAGTCAGACATAGGGTAGTCAATTATTATTTGATTGTTTAAGCTGTGTATCTCCAAAACAGGACAGTATTTTCCACTTGGGTCATACGGTTGTGCTTCCGCCATGTTGGGTGGTACCAGTAGTGTGTCCTGTGTGGCTTGGGGACTCTCTTTTTCCAGGCACAAATGCAGGCAGTCTATATGGCAAAACTTGGGCTTTGAAAGTTCTTCTACCTTCTCAAAGTCTCCTTATTTCTCTGCTTTCTTTTTCTACTGCTTTAATGATGCATTTCTGTACTTCTCTCCTTTTTCCTCATCTTCCTATATCTTGTTTCTTCCCCTTGACACTGTCTTGCTGCATGTCATATGCCTTACTCCTGGCACTACACCACCATCTCTGTCCTCCTATCCTCTGCTTCTGTTTCCCTATGGTGGAGGGACCACTCTCTTGCCACAGAAGCCTAGGTCATCATTGGTGACTAAAGACAGATATCCTGCAGAATCTATGGTTCTTTAGCATTTTCTAGAAATAGGAAAGTGTAATCATTACTTCTTAATATTCCTAGGTTTAGCAGTGTAGCAGGGACAAATGTACGTTAAAAGCTTTTGGACAACCTCAGCTGATTTTCAGCCATGGTAGTGACCCATAAAATGCCACGTTGGAGCTTTTAATGCATTATTATTTATAGTGAGTGTTTCACAATAACATTTACCTTAAAAATATCTTATCTGTTTATTTATCTTACCAAGGGTAGGGGTGGAGTAGGGGAGGCATATCTTAGGTTCTGTTCTTAATTAATCTCTTTAGGACTTGCTCTCAGCAGCACTTTTCTGTTTTTTTTTTCCCCCCCAAATAAATGAAGAAGAAGGTAAATGGGGAAGATCTCAAACATGATGGGAAAATGAACCCAAGAAGAATTAAAGATGGGTAATGATATAATTCTCTTTTGCTTTTAGTTGTCCAAAATCCCACATGTTCATTAAACTAAAACGAAGGAACTATAAATGAATGAAACTAGAATGAAAAATTGGCAAGGTAGTGTATTTTTAAAGAAAACCTTTGTTTCCATTTTTTAACAACATGAATTAATTCTAATTAGCTATTTACAACATGTTGCCAAGTAGAACTCCTACCACAACTGTGTTAATGAAGAGCAAAAACTCATTTGTAAGTAGTCATGTTTTCCCCCCAAGGATATTGTGAAAGTGTGGTTTTGCTTGGTTTATCATTCCTCCAGCAACGAGGCTTATATCGATTTACTCAGATTCTTGCTACTCAAAGTATGTTTGTGCACTGGTAGCGGAAGTATCAACAGGGAGCTGGGTAGAAATGCAGAATCTCAGGGCCCCATTGTGCAGCTACTGAGTCAGAATCTGCATTTCACAAGATCCCCAGGTGGTTCTTATGAACATTAAAGTGTGAGAAACGTTGACCTAGAAGATCTTTCCCCCCAAATTACCAAAAAGGTAAACTTTAGTCTATTCTTCACGAAGTTATCTCAAATTCTGAATTAGTGGAGCCAAAATTAATCAACTTTTATTAAATTTCATTCCTATTTATAGGTTAAATTTTACTGTTTTGATTTTACTTCAAATTTTGATTGTCTAATAGCTTATTTCATAGGCTGGAGTTATCTACTCTAGAGAAAAACATCTATTAAAAGCTGGAGTCATACCCAAATCGTCTTTCAACCTATTCAGCACAGCTGGGCCTGTCCACAGGATTCTATTTGAGGGAGGTTTTGACACCATTTCCTTTTTTCTGGAATATTGTATTTTTTCCTCTAATTGTGTGCTGGATAATTTCCTCCAGCCCTCAGTAGAAACCTATGTATCATGTTTGTATTTCCTCAATTAAGAACTCCCAAGAGACTTGGAGAAGTCTCCTGAAATATGTTCAATTGACAATATTTGGAACCTATTTGATGAGGTAGAAATTTCTTAAATACTGTAAAACACATTCAAAGTAAATTTTCAGCTTTTGGTTCAAATGGGAGGGAATTTGTAGAGTAGCAGGGACAAACTCTGCTGATCATGGTATATACCTTACATTTCTTTCTTTTTTTTTTTTTTGTGAGGAAGATCAGCCCTGAGCTAACATCTGATGCCAATCCTCCTCTTTTTTTGCAAAGGAAGACTGGCCCTGAGCTAACATCTGTGCCCATCTTCCTCTACTTTACATGGGACGCTGCCACAGCATGGCTCGACAAGCAGTGCATCAGTGTGCGCCCGGGATCCGAAGCGGCAAACTCCGGGCCGCTGCAGTGAAGCACGCACACCTAACCGCTTGTGCTACTGGGCTGCCCCTACCTTACATTTCTTACTTCCACTTTGTCTTTTATCTTTGTGCTTCAAACAATAGCTTTCAGTGGTTCAAACAGGTGTAAGCCAAAAAGTATAAGGCAAAACAAAAATAGTACAACCCACATTTGCCTGATATCATTTAAAAGGACAATTTTTTGATCAATCTGGGAATCCATGTTTTCTCTTTAAAGATACATAGTATTGAAGCTATCTGGATGGTATCTTTAATCCTACTTCTTTATAAGTACTCCCTGAGGTAAAACAAGTTCAAGATTGCTACTTTATAAAAATAAACACTTTTTGGACATATTTATTTGCAGATAAATCTCAAATTATTGTAAAACTAGAATCCAAACTCTCTGAATGCAGACATTGTGTCTGTGTTCTTCACTATCCTCCAGCACCTAGGACAGTGCCCCACACATGGTGTATGATAAATACTTGCTGACAGAGTGAACAAATGAATGAGATTAAAAATGTAAAGTCTCTTCAGAATTAAACACATTGGATTCACTTCTTATTGGTAGCATTTTGCTAAAAGTGTCTTTGAGTAATAAGATTCTCCCTGGAAATAAATCTTATCTAAACAACTAAATAATAACCAAAGATAATTGTGATTCTTGAAAGTGCTAAGTAGGAATGGCCCCAACAATATGCCCAGTTTACCTATATCTCATATATTTCTTGGCTTTTCTCTATGATGGTTCACATAGAGGTGGTCTCTTAAAGTGCTGCCTCTTCCCCTTCCTTGATCTGACCCCATCACATTTACTTCTGGTAACAAAACTGTTCAGAGAGATTACCTTTCTGCTTCCACCTATCACATTCCTGATCTTGAGATGGACCCTTTTTTTGCTTTTAACCTTGACTCTGATGCCATCTCTCTACTTGGTTGGCTGGTGGCATGGCTCTCTGCTAAATTTATCTGATAGGCTCATGACCCCCAGTTTCTCTCCCTTTTCCCTATGGAAGAACACAATCTATGTTGATGGTGGGGTGTGTAGACAGGTAGATAGGAAATGTTGGAGTGATATTTTCCCTTTTGGGGAAGCTTTGGGGTCAGGGTAACTTCACTTCTCTCCCATTTCACCTTTGTGTCCTATAAAAAGGCCCCAAAAGAAAGCTGGCTTTCCCACACCGTTGCTGAGTTCTAGAGCTTTTTAAGAAGGCTTATTATTATTAAAACGTATTTCATTATTGTAAAAGGAGAAGGCAACTCTGTTTTCTACTTAATTTTTACTGCTAAAAATGTGATGAGCAGCTCTACATTTTTGGTGGATTGGCTTAGGAAACTTAATTCCTACTGTGAAATACATTATATTAAAAAACTACGATTTGCTAATGAACTTTCATAAGTTGGGAAGTGTAATATATGGAAAAGTATGTTTATAATCTAAAATCATAGAAGTTTTTGAAAGATTTGGAACAAAAGATAATAATTCATTAAGCCACTATAAACACAATCGATTACTCACCCAACTGTTAGTAAAAACAATTTGTAGCCTTTATCATAAAAGAGTAGTGTGGCAAACAGGTGTGGGCTCCCTAGTCAGAATCCCAATTCTGCCACTTACAAGTTATGATATCAGCACGTTACTTTACCTGTTGGTGTCCCAGTTTTCTTATCTGTAATAAGAGACATACTAGTATAACCTACTATATAGAATTATTGTAAGCGTTAAATAAAATACTGCATGTAAAATGTAAGTACAGTGATTATCATGTATTAAGTGCTAAATTAATAGCAATTATAATTGTCTTATACATGTCAATACTTTGTACGTTTATTTAAAAATTCAAGTGCCTTTGAAGGAATCTAAAAATCAACAGCATGCTAAGAGATACTGAGAGAGAGTTTTACATCATGTGCCCTGTGAAAACATGGTATGAGGGTGAGTTGTTTAGCTAGAGAGGGAGCTTAGCTCACCCTAGCATCCACATCTCATGCAATTTGTCCTTTTCTGTTTGATGCCAGGTGCAGCTGATGGCCCTGGAAGGGAAGCGAGGTACTTATGTAGGTGATAATATTGGTACATCTGAAGATGCATAGACACATTCCTTACAAAAGCTAGGGGCCTACTGGTTATATTTGTTACTCTTTAAAAAAGTAAGCTGCTAGTATCATTCTTATTTTGCAAATAAATAAGATTCAAGCTAAATAGTCAGTAACTTATGGTTATACTACATCAGTGGTGGGTCAAATGTTACAACTCAAGCATTTTGGGTCATGGTTACAGAGGCAGCTTCCAGTGAGCTTCAAGGCACATAACTAGTTGAGACATAATTCAGGCAGACATTGCTTTTTGCCTAGAATAATGGGGTACAATCAAAAAAAGGACCACACCAGTTGTTTTAACAGTGAGAATTTAACATAAAGAATTGTTAATTAATTATTGAAGAATTGAAAAGGGCTAAAAGAGAACCTGAAGGTATCTTCAAGGTAAAAAGTGCAGGGAGCAGCTATCCCTCGTGGGGCTGGGATGGCTAAGAGAATAGAGGGAGTAGGTTGGAGTTATTAAAACTTAAAAGCTTGGAGGAGGGAGCTTCTAGGGTTGAAACTCAGACCTCTGAGAAGGGGAGGGGCTGCTGCTTGGCTGATGCTGGTGTTTGGATGGTCCCTGTGGACCTGGGACCCAGATTCCTAAAGAGAGGACACTGGCTGCAGCTGGTGTCTCTGAGAGGGCACGGTGAAGTTGGAAAAAGCTGCAAACTGGATTTGACAGCTGTTACTGGAATTAACTGCCATGACCAGGGTGAAGAAGAGGCATTGCTGGTTGATGCTTTCAGGAACAGAAAGCCCACAGAGGGTGAACAGGAAGAAGCAGCTCCTTTATCCTCCTCCAGCCCTGTAGTCTCCCTCTAGGAGCCCTATTAAAAGAGCAGCCCTATTAACCGAGTCATTCAGCAAAGCAAAAATGTAGTTTGCAGAGTCATAGTCTCTGCATCACAAAGCAGCGCATAGAAGGATGGGTGAGAAGCTGACAGACCATAGTATAACATCTAGCACAAATAGGGTCTTTATGGTAGTGGTTGGGGGTGGAGGGATGAAGCAGAATCAGTTGTTTTGTGAGATCTGTCTGTCCTTCCTAGGGCAAATGGGGTACTACCAAATAGGATAGCCAGGGTGACTACCTTGTGGTGGAAGCATGAGCCATAGCAGTGCTGGGATTCAGAGGCAGTCTTGGGGGCATGTCCCTGGAACTTAATGCTCTGGCTGCCAGCTTTATGGAATGCCAGAGCCTGCTAAGTGTTGGGCTGAAGCTGTTTCAATTATTGTTGTCCTTGTCAAAATGACTCAGGAACTGAGGAAGGTCTGAGGCTGTAAGTGAGGGTCATGATCATGGATAGTAGAGGAGACAAAGCAGTGGAGGAGACAAAGTGGAGGAGACAAAGTGGGCAAATGGGGCTGAGAACCTATGTTGATGCTTATGATATTCCATAGAGACAGAAGCCAATACTCCAAGAGGAAGAAGGGAATACTTGTTTTCATTTGCGGCAAGAGAGGAGAGAGGAGAGGGCTTTTAATACTGTGTCTCTTGACTAAGAGATGGTAAGCAGTCTTCAGGACACTGTAGAATTTCATGATGGAAAACTCTTACTCATTCAAATCTCGAAAGAACCCTGGTCAGTCAGAGAGTCCATGGTGAGGGATGTGGCCCCAGAGCAAGTTAGTCCTTAATTGCCTTGAGCTGGCATTCGTGAAGCTCTACAATCTGACCTTTACTCACTTTGCCAGGGCTGCGCACCACCATTCCCTGCCAACATTATAAATCATCTGTGGAACATTGCAGATAATACTGGGGCTGGGTCCTTCCCAGACCATTTAAATGAGATTATCTGGAGATGGGGCAGGGGCATTGGTATTTTTTTTAAAAACTCCCCATGATATTCTAATGTCAGCCAAAGTTGTGAACCATGTGCTATGAGAATCCTATGTCCCGACTAATCTGATCTACTTTTCAGTTCATTTTAATTCAATTCAAAAGTTTTAGATATTTACTGGATACTTGGCATTATGCTTGATGCTGGAGATATAAATGAGACAAAATAAGTACCTCATAATTCAATAGGAGAGACCAAGACATACATATATATGATTTAATCTGGCAAGCATTACATTATGGATAATTTGCTATTGAGAAGGATGGTAATTAATTCCACCTAGGTGTGTCTGAGGAGAAAAGATGGAGAAACCTTCACAGAACAAATGAAAATATGCATCTAGAGTGTAGATGATTAGTCTAGACTGAAGTGATTCTTGGAGGATGAATAAGATTTTAACAAAGAGCCTGAAGCATGAGAGAGCATGATACGTTCAGTCATGATGACTAGTTTATACAGCTATAAAATTGGTTGAATTGGCTGAAAGTCTAGAGATGAGACAGAAAAGGAAAGTGAGAAGCCCATTGTAAAGGCTTTTGAATTCAACATAAATTGAACATCCATGAGAATCCAAGCACATGGCTACGTTCTGAAGGTACAAAAATGAATAAAAGTCAGTACCTATTTTTACGATGCTCTCGGTTATATGGATGAGTCAGGTATGAAGTGGTGTAGGGAAGCATTGTAGGCAGATGGAACTACACAGACAAAAACACAGCTGCTTGGCAATGCCTGTGATTTCAAGGAACAATGATAGCCCAGCACTGCTGGATGTGTGAGAGGGATGGATGGAGAGAAATCTTAAAAGGCAGATTGAGATGTGATTGGAAGAGCACTGTGTATAGTATTTAGAAGTTTGGATTTTATGCTATAATTAATAAGGGGCTATGAAGATTTTAAAGTGAAGATTAACATGGTTCATATCTGATTTATAACTTATAACTTTGGTGGTATTATATGAATTGTGACCTGACAGAGAAGTGGGAAGAGAGATTGGAGACCAAAAGACAAGGTGAGGTCTATTAAAGCGGTCCAGACAAGAGGTTTTCTGATCTATGGCAGCTAGGTTTTGTTGTTATTGGGTATTATATCTTATGGGGCTTAGGAAGACAGGAAAGGATAATTTTTTCCTTTGCTTGTTTTTTGGTGAGAGGAAGGAAGACATCTTGAGTTTGAGGTATCTGGGTTATCCAGCTGGAGAGTGAAGTGGACAGTTGAAAATATACATCTAGAGCATAGATTAGTCCAGACTGGAAATGTCTACCTTGTGTCAGCAGCTTGTAGGGGGTAGATGAAGCCAAGTAAACAGGAAGTGATGAACTGACTCTTCGGAAAAATCAACATTTGGAGATGAACAAAAGAAAGGAGCAGAAGAAGCCTAGGAAAAAGAGAAGAAAATCAGGAGGGATGAACATTTCAGAGGTTTAGATTCTCCCTCGACTTTAGAGAGAAGACAATTTCAAGATTGGTCAATAGTGTCGAATACTGCAAAGAAGTCAAGGAGGATAAAAAACCGAGAAGAAACACTTCAGACTGAGTTCCATGAGGTCAGGGACCATATATGTGTTTGACACATATTAGGTGCTCAATAAATATTTGTGGAATAAATGAATGGATGTACATTCTGGATTTACCCTGAGGGACACATACTGCTTCTGTTCTCCAATTTACTCTTGCTTGCATACAGGGTTACTTATTATTCAAAATGTAATCCATACTAGATATGGATATTTCTCTGGTTTTCAAAGAGTGGAGACAAAATTAATCTAAAGGGAACATGATCATATTTTTCTAGTTAAAAAATGAGCATTATTCTGCATGAAAAAGCCTTTTTTCCCTCATCATTTTCAAATAAATGATACATTAGGCATTAAACAATAGAAGATGAAATAGCACATACTTAATTTCCTATGTCATCAGAAGTATGCTCCTTTTGACCTTTACAAGTTAAATTCAAAAGTTAATTCAATTTTCCCACTAAAGGCTATTAAGGTTCTGAGGCAAGAATTTAGGTTGGATTCAAAAAGATTTTAATGAGTTGGAAGTGGGTCAAAAAACATTTGCTACTCACTTGAAAAAATGCTCCTGATTTATCATGACTTTCTCCCTAACATTTTCATAGTTTGTCCTCTATCAAAACTAACTCCTATTAGCTGATCAACTGCTGTATTAATTTGAAGGTAGCCAAATCTTTTTCAAGGGACTTAAAGAAATAATTTATAGATCATTTAAAAAATATATTACTTGAAAGGAATTTGACTTAACATTTTTTCATTAAAGAATCTTCAAAACTGCTGCAAACCTCAATGTGATTTTTAAATCTCCACTAATTTGTACTCTTCAAATTTTCAATTTGATATTTACATTCAGTAGGATGATGTTTAGTTTTATATTCTCTTTGAAGGAGAGGTTTATGAAGATAATTAGTAGACTATATGGAATTTTAGTTAGTTAATATAAACTAATTCAGAGAAAATTCTGTTTTTGAACATTATATATACATATACACTACTAATTATAAATTAGTAGGGAATGCAGATGGCGTTGTTTCATTAGAAGTTTGAGCTACTGTCTGAGATTAGCTTCTCCAGAACCAGGCTCAGAGAAGAGCATTTGTGGCCAAGTGATTTATTAAGGAGGTACTTCTGGGAGAAGCTGGCAAGGGAGTGGGAAGCTGGGCAGGGAAGGGGGCAGGCCAAGCAAGGTGAGATTTCCTGCAACGTCCTTCTTGGCATCAGCTTGAACCCGAAGGGGAGCTCTGGAGTATTAGGTATACCTGAGAGTCTTACCCTAGGCAAAAAATTGGCCTGTTTAGTTTGGTATCAGCTAGTCATTTGCTAAGGGCTGCGGTGATGGTGGGGGAAGAGGGGAAGGCAATGGGAACACACTCCCAGAACGTCCGTCTACTTTGTACGGACAAAGTGCTCCCAGTAGCCTGAGGGCAGGCCTCTGAGGAGAGTCTGGGGCTTTGGCCATTGGAATCAAAAGGGATAGGCGCGGGGGTGAGGACGGGGTGGTAGAAATGGTAGAAGGGATCTGAAGTAATCTGTGTGAAGCAACAACAATATGCTTATACAGTCCAAACCTAATTTCCCTGAAAATATTACAATTTCCAAATTTCTCTAATTTCAGCTCAGTTTCTGATCCAAAAGTCCACACAAATGAGGTTTTATGTAACTACTTATAGTACATTTGTTGCTTGGTTGCTAAGTTAGAAATGTGCTCTTTTCTCTATAGACAAAACCAGGTAGAAATGCGTTTAGAGACACACTAGCTGGCTAGAAGAAAATGTTCTTTATGCTCCATTTTTATTTAGAGAGGTTCCTTTCCTGTCCTAGCACAAACTATTCCACGTGACGTGTTTCCGTAGTAGAAATAGGTATGTGATTCACCAAAATAACTTCCATCTCACATTTGACAAGTGACCATTTTTCTCATTCAAAAGAGTTTTTCCAGATCCACACAAAGTTTGTTTTGCTTTTGTTACGGTGGCCACTTCTCTTATCTTTGTTTTGCTAAGGTACTACCTCGGTGCAAGGAACAAGAAGCCGTATAAATGCATATGGTGATGCTTTAGCTCAAAAGTACTTCACAGAAATCTCTAAATCAGTAGTTTCTCTTTATTAAGCATAGGAGAAGTTAGTTAGTACAAAAGTTCCTTCATGGTTTGGAGTAACTGCTGAGAAGATTAAGAGAAATAGTTTAAAAGATATGTTCTGGGCGGCCCGGTGGCGCAAGAGGTTAAGCTCGCGTGCTCCGGGGCGGTGGCCCCAGGGTTCGCAGGCCTGGCCCCCGGGCGCGCACGGATGCGCCGCTCCTCAAGCCACGCTGTGGCGGCGTCCCATACAAAGTGGAGGAAGATGGGCACGGGTGTTAGCCCAGGGCCAGTCTTCCTCAGCAAAAAAAAGAGGAGGATTGGCAGATGTTAGCACAGGGCTGATCTCACCAAAAAAAATAAAAAAATAAAGATATGTTCCCCTAGCTTTTGTGAAAAGAGTGATATTTTGAGCTTCAGTGTCCTCTGAAAAAATTCAGATTTTGATGGAAGAAAATATCGTGACAGAGATCTTAAGATAATAGCTAGTATTTGTTGCTCCAACTGAGAACACTTGTAGTTTCGAATATTTCACTATTGCACTGATAAACCACAGTCAACAGGCAAACCATATTGAAGACTGACTGACACTGCCAACACAGAAAGGCAGGGTCATTTTCTCCTGCCTTTCATTACACAAAACAAACCTAAAATCAGGACTGATTCACCTTTCAGGCCAATTGCACAGTACATCTGGCTTTCTTCCCTTCCCCCACCCTCGCTCCTTCCTATCCTTAACCAGTGTGAGGAGAAGGGAAGAGAAGGAGCTAAATGGATTCACTTCTAGAAACATGACCTTGTCTTAGCTTCCAAGAGAATTTTTCTAGTTTGTTTTGTGAAGGTGGTTTAATCACCTCCTTGAAGCAATAAGGTTTTTTTTTTGTTTGTTTTGTTTATAACTATTTTTCCTCACCCTCAAACGATAGCAAAAATGACTTTAAAAAACACCCAAACTCATACACTTTTCTTTCCAACTCATACTCTTGTTGGCAAAAATGTGGGTGCAATGTAAGATATTTAGGGTTAGGGCAGAATGGAGACCATTGTAAAGAAGCAGAGGAAGCAGAGAGAAAATGCTCCTGGATATTTGAGATACATGCTTCACCACACCTGGATAATTCATTTAACTTCAAACTTCTTGTCATTCAAGGTGAGAGAAAACATACTTTGGTTTCTCTCCTCATTTGTCATCAATATCAGATGACTCTGATCCAGAGGAATGGACCACAAGCCAGAATGGACTTGGCCCAATTTATTTCCACCACTTCTGTCCTTTTCTTTCCAAATTCCAGTCTGAAATCACAAATTTGGGAGGAAGACTTTACATGTGAAATATATCTCATCCAAACACTGGGAAAATGAGACCCAGAAATGAGGTGGCTGCTAAAGGATGTGTGGAGTGACGGAAATGGACTTAGACACCACCCCCACCCCCAACCTTGGACCACTATATTTATCAACATTTTAGTTTCATAGTGGAGTGAAAATGATGTTAGAAATGACAAAGGCTACTCTGTACTCTGAACCTATGATGGGAGAACTCTGATGGAAGAGTGAGTGGGAAGCCAGGCCAAGGTGACCATGTCTTTGCTCCCCACTTCTTTCTTACTCTTTGTTCCTTTTGATCTAAGCATCTTATTTCTCATTTCCTTGTGTTGATTTTTATGGGACAGACTTTGGGTCCCACAATATCTACTTCTGTGGCCAAATTACAGTTTGACAGCAGGCAAACGTCCCTCTTGAGCATCCGTTTTCATCACTATATAGCAAGGAGACTACTCCTTGTCTTCTTGCTGCCTCATAAGAATTTAAGGAGGAGGAAGGAGAAAGTGTGTACGGAATGTTCTAGACATCAAGGTAAAAGGCGCTGCATACCAAAAGTTATCTACTTATCTCATGGGGATGTTATGAACTAGGTGAGATAATATGTGAAATATTTTGAGTTTCATGAAACACAGCAGCATATGCATTTGAGCTGTTATGATTTATGTTCTATGTAACTAGAGCAGCACGTTACTTAATACGTTTATTCACTTCATTAATTCTATAGCAGACTCCATATGGGCAGTGACTCAATAGTGGAAAAAAGAGATTGCATTAAAGAAAAATTCCCAAGGAAATATACTGTCATCCAATAAATATTGCACCCCCTGTCTACACCACCACTAGGCTGTCTATTGTGATTTATATTTCCTTCCAATGAGGAGGGAGGTGGGAGAAATGGTAAAGGGAGAGAGAAAAGTACAGTGTCAGAGAGGTCCATATTCAAGTGATTCCAGGTCTCCTAACGCTCAGCATACTGAAAGTACCCAAAACATCAAGGTTCTGAAATGTCTTTTTTGGAATGACTGATCAGTAAAATGGATTTGAATATCTCTGTTTGCTACAGAATAAAAAGCTTTTTTTAAAAAAATCATACTGTCTTGGAAATCTCTTTTAAGAAACACGGGCTATCCAGATCAACTCCCTCCATGGCTCATTCACATTCCAAAGCACCATGAAAAATGTTTGTTTGTTGAATGTTTAAAGTTTACTGTAATTAGCATATTACTTTTAGACAGGCTAACAGAAAACAACACAGACTAATTGAATCAACACAAATATTTTGGGGGGGAAACCAGCAGCCTGCACAGTCTGAGAAAGAGCTGGACCAGCAGACTGTAAGAAAGATAGGAACATCTGCTCCTGCGATCTGAAGAGCAGGAATTCAGGGCTCTCTCCTTTGGTTGGGGCCATCACTCAAATCAGTCTCTGGGTTCTGCTCAAGATTCAATTCCTCGGGAGACAGTATAACTGGATTAGTTTGGATCAGGTGCCTATCTTGGTAGGGGTCGTTGTGAAGGGATTCCAGGGATTGGTAGCCCCACTGGAGACATATGGACCTGGGAAGGGGCAATTCCCCAATGGCAAGGAGGTTGACAGACAGAACCCAAGACATCTACTACCTCAAAACTATGCTATATGCTATAATTAAGTTGATTTCTTAAAATATGTGGTAGGTACATTTTATAGCACATTGGATGCCTGACAACATTATGCTATGGTTGTGTACATTGCTTAATGCTTATGTAAAGGATGCAGTGGGTGAAGTGGTCTGTCTATCTGAGTTTGCCTTGGTATGTCCACTAATTAGCTATATGACCTGAGCAGGGACCTTAATCTCTCAGGGTCTCAGTTTCCAGAGTTGAAAAATGAGGGGGTTTATAGATCTATCACTTTTTGAAAAACTTGTTTTTGTTATTGATCTGCGTTACAGAATTGAATTAATTATACACCTCCCTGTATGGTACACCATCACGTTCTTCTAAGCAAGTTGCTTTCTTGTTTTACTTCATTTTCTACTTTATCCCTAATCTTCATTCTTTTTACCTCATAGATAACCAAACTAATAGTTTCAGTCCATGTTCTTGTATATGTAAAATATATGATATTTTTTGGTGTGTGTGTGTATATGTGTATATATATATATAACACAGATGTATACACTACATGTATATATATTATATGTACATACTATGTGTATATATAATATACTATGTGCATATATATTCATTATATGTTATATATGTATATTATACGTGTACGTATGCATATATATGCATATATATTTATTATATATTGTATGCATATATACATATATATACACACACGCACACATTTAAGCAGCTGTTTGTAACTGATATTATGCTACTGACCTCATTCTGTTCTTTTTTAAATTGTTTTCATGCAACATCATGTTTTTAAGGACTATTCACATTGGCCTATGTATATCTAGTACATTTTTTCCAACTGCTTTGTAGCATTCCATTGTATGCACTCACAGTTATTGTATTTACTTATTCCTCTAGTGATAAATACATAAAGCAGCACCAAATGCCACCAATACTAGAAAATTATTTGCTAGTATATGTTTTTTTTGTACAGCTTTCAAGAGTTTCTTTGGTATATTCCTATTATAGTGGGATTAAGATATGAAAATTCGTAATATCACTAAGTGCAGTCAGACTGCTTTCTGGAAAGATCTTATCACTTACCCCTCCCATCAGTTCTGCATAAAAGCTCTTGTCTATTCTCTTCAAAACATGTTACCACCCAACTTTCTACATACATACACATACATGTAAGTATTTACATGCATATATATATGTTTATATATGTGTATTTTTTGCCCCCATCACCAAGCTATCCCCTACATTTTCTTCTATTTGCTTTATTGCTTTAACTTTCGTATTCAAGTCTTTAATCCATTTGAAGTAACCCATTGTTTGTTTTTCACTTTGCCTTTCTCCATGTAAACTAATTTTTTCAAGACCATCTACTAAATAAGCCATTTTTCATCTTTTCTTGCTTTATTTTTGGTGTCAACTTTATAATATAGCAAGTCACACGTAAATACTGGCCTCTTTTGAGCACTTGTTCTGTCCCATTGATCTGTCTGTTTGTGTACCTGTACCACACTGCTTTAGATTACTGTAGCTTGTGACATGCCTTAATATCTGAGAGGTTAAGCCCCTGTTCTTTGTTTTTCTTATTTCAAAATTGACCTAATGGCCAACTAGCTATTCATATGGAAAGGAAGAAAAATGTACCGTATCTTACAAAAGTAAATTCCAGATGAATAAGGGCTTAGAAATAATAGAAAAATAAAACTTTTTTGAAAATCTATGCGAATAAATGCACAATAGATGGATTACTAAGATCTTCCTAGCAAAATTGAAAGTCCAGAGGCTATAAAATAGGAGAGAGAAATCTATCTATTTATGTGGTAAAATACACATAACATACAATTGACTATATAAAAATTTAAAACTTTCATATGGCAAAACATTCCATAAAAAATCAATAGGCAGTGATGGAACAACAAAAACACATTTGTAATTCAGACCCAGTATTAATTTCTATATTATTCAAAGATTAACAATTCAATTAAAAATGAACATGACATGAATAAATAATGCAGCAAAGAATAAATTTAAATAGCAAAAATGTGAAAAGATGCACAAATTCAAAAGAAGACAGAGAAATTCACATTAAAGAAACAATGAAATGTAGCTTTATACTCATTGGACAGCGATCTAGAGGAAAGGGTAGTATGATACACATCGGTGGTGGGAATCTTAAGATGTATAGCATTTTGTGAAGGAAAAATGGCAATATCTACAGAAATTAAAAATACATATTCTCTTCTGCTCAATACTTCTAATCCCAAAAATCTCTCTATTATAGAAATAAAAGTACAAATCTTGCCCACAAAAATGAAAGTACAAATTTGTACAACCCTACGATTTACAAGGATCTTTATTGCAGCGTTATTTATACTCACCAAAAACTAGAAGTAAAGAATATGACTACTGAGATGAACGTAACTGAATTATAGTTCAAACGCTCCGTAATATTCTATAGCCGAGAGAATGAATTAGAACAACATATGTATGTGTATGTATAGGACATATGATTGTGGAGAAAAATAGAATGTTAGTATGGCTACATGGAATTGGGGATGACTGTGGAAAAAAGATATCCATGATAAACAGAGAATGTAAGATATGATCTCACCCATAAAATTATGTATGTATATGTGTGCATAAGTAATGCATAAATAGATGGTTACAGAATGTTAAAGGTGGTGATCATAGGGCAGTGAAATTCCAGATGACTTCTTTACATTTTTGTATATTGTTCTAATTTTTTACACTGAACATGTTTCATTTCCATAATCAGAAAAAATAATAAAAAATATATTTTCATTGTGGGAAAAAATTTATAAAAATGCAAAACAAACATGAAACAGAAATTGACAACTATCTATGACCCTTTGTCCATGTAATTTTAGAAAAAGTTTGTCAAATTTACAAAAACCTTCCTACTGCCATCTTTACTATCATTGCATTGAATTCAAGAAAAATTCTTTGCAGATTTGGTATCTTTATAATGTTATATTGTATTTTATCTTGTTTTAGTTCCTCTCATTTTTTACCATTAAGAATTGAAACTTGTTCTCCATACAGGTCTTTATCATCCTTTATTAGGGTAATTTCTAAATACAGTATTGTTTTTGTTGCTATTATAAATGTTTTCTTATTTTCTGTTTCACTTTGTAGTTTGTTTTGAGGTATAGAAGAACCTTTTTTACTTTTATAAGTTGATCTTTATCTTGTAATTGTGCTGAATTATTTATTAGTTTATTATTTATTAGTTTGTTTATTTTTTAATTAAAACTTTTTTATTGTGGTAAAATACACATAACATACAATTTACTATGTTAACCATTTTTAAGTGCACAATTCAGTGGTATTAAATACATTCATATTGTTGTGCAACCTTCACCGCCATCTGTCTCCAGAACTCTTTTCATCTTGCAAAACTGAAACTCTGTACCCGCTAAACAATTACTCTTTATTCATCTCCTTCTACTAGCCCTGGCAACCACCATTCTACTTTCTGTATCTATGAATTTGACTGCTCTAGATGCCTCATACAAGTGAAATCATATAGTATTTGTCTTTTGTAACTGGCTTATTTCACTTAGCATAATGGCCTCAAGAGTCCCCTATGTTGTAGCATGTGTCAGAATTTCCTTCTTTTTTAAGGCTGAGTAATATTCCATCTTATGCATATACCACATTTTGTTTATCCATTCATCTATTGATGAACATTTGGGTTGCTTCTACCTCTTGGCTACTAAGAATAATGTTGTTATGAACATGGGTATACAAATCTCTTTGAGACCCTGCTTTCAATTCTTTTGGGTATATACCCAGAAGTGGAATTGGTGGATCATATGTTAATTCTATTTTTAATTTTTTGAGAAACTGCCATACTGTTTTCCATAGTAGCTGTACCATTTTACATTCCCACCAACAGAGTACAAGGGTTCCTATTCCAATTTCTTCACATCCTCACCAATACTTTCTTGGTTCTTTTGATAGCAGCCTCCTAACATGTATAAGGTGGTATCTCATTGTGGTTTTGATTAGCATTTTGCTAATGATTAGTAATGTTGAGCATCTTTTTATGTGCTTATTGATCAATTGTATATCTTCTTTAGAGAAATATCTATTCAAGTCCTTTGCCCATTTTTGAATTGGGTTGTTTGCTTTTTTGTTGTGTTTTAGGAGTTCTCTATATATTCTAGATATTAATCCTTTATGAGGTATATGATTTGCAAATATTTTCTCCCATTCTGTAGGTTGCCTTTTTACTCTGTTAATAGCATCTTTTGATGCACAAAAGTTTTCAATGTATTTAATATATATAGGGCTATTCAGGCTGTATATTTCTCCTTGTGTGGGTTTTGGTCATTTGTGTCTTTGCAGAAATTGATCCATTTCATCTAAATCCTCAAATTTGTGGGCATAGAGTTAGTCATAATATTCCTTTATTATCCTTTCAATGGCCATGGGATCAGTAATGATGACCCATCTTTCATTTTTGGTATTGGTAATTTGTGTCTTATCTCTTTTTCTTGGTTAACTTGGCTAGAGGTTTATTGATTTCATTGATTGTTTCAAAGAACCAGCTTTTCATTTCATTGATTTTCTCCATTGTGTTCTTGTTTTCAATTTCAAGGAATTCTGCCTCGGTTTTTATCCTTTCTTTTCTTCTGCTCGCTTTAAACTTGAATGTTCTTTCTCCGTTTTCCTATGGTGGAAGCTGAGGTTATTGATTTTAAATCTTTCTTCATTTTAAAAAATATTTGCATTTAACACTATAAATTTCCCTCTAAGCACTGCTTTTACTGCATTCCACAAATTTTTATCAAAGTTGTATTTTCATTTTCATTTAGTTCAAAATATTTTATTTTTCTCTTGAGAATTTTTTTTGTCTTGTTTTTTTACTCATGTGCTATTTTAAAATATATGGTTTAATTTCTATATATTTGGACATATTCCAGTTATCTTTCTTTGATTGATTCTTAGTTTAATTCCATTGTGGTCTGAGAACATACTTTATATGATTTCTATTCTTTCGAATTTGTTAAGGTGTATTTTATGGCCAGAATGTGGTTTATTTTGGTGAGTGTTTCATGTGAGCTTAAGAGGAATGTGTAATCTGCTGATGTTGGATGGTGTGATCTATAGATGTCAGTTAGATCAAGTTGATTGATAGTGCTGTTCAAGTTAACTATATCTTTATTGATTTTCTGCCTGCTTGATCTATCAGTTATTGAGAGGGAGGTGTTGGACTCTCCAGCTATAATTGTGCATTGTCTATTTCTCCTTTTGGTTCTATCAGTTTTTATCTCACATATTTTGACATTTTGCATAGGTGCATATGCATTTAGGATTGTCACATCTCTTTGGAGTATTAATCTTTTTCTATTAATGTAGCTCTGCTCTTTATCTCTGATAGGTTTCCTGGTTTTCAAGTCTGCTTTGTCTGAAATTAATAGAGCTACTCCAGCTTTCTTTTGATTAGTTTTCTTTCTCTATCTCTTTGCTTTTATTTGCTTGTATCTCTATATTTAAAGTGGGTTTTTTGTAGACAACATACAGTTTGGTCTAGTTTTTTATCCACTCTGATAGAATCTGTCATTTAATTGGAGTACTTAGACCATGCTTATTTAAAGTGATTATTGATATATTTGAGTTAATATAAACTATATTTATAATTGTTTTATATTTGTCGCCAGAACCATCTTTTTCTTCCTTAAAGGGTTATAATCAAGCATTTTATATGATTCCATTTTATCTCTTCTCAGTGTACACATTATACTTCTTTAAAAAAACTTTTTAGTGGTTGCCTAGGATTTATAATATACATTTTTAACTGATCTAAATCTACCTTCAAATAACACTGTTTTACTTCACATATAATGCAGGTATCTTAGAGCATTTCCATTCCTCTTGTTGTCTTTCTGTGACTTTGTGATCACTCATTACACATATATGCTGTAATCACCCAACACATTGTTACTATTATTACTTTAAACAGTTATTTTCAGATCAATTAAGAATAAGAAAAATAAAAATATACTATCTTGTTTTACCTTTATTTCTTCCCCAATGATCTTTCTTTATTTATATAAATTATATATAAATATATAAGCAGAAAAGAAGAAAAGCAGGTTTTCTTCTGCTTGAGGAAAATCTTTTCTGCCAGCAATGAATTCCCTCAATCTGTTTGAGAAAGTCTTTATTTCTACTTCGCTTTTGAAAGACAATTTTGCTGAATATAGAATCCTATGTTGGTGGAGATTTTTATTTCAATGTTTTAAATATTTTGCTCCAATCTCTTCTTGTTTGCATGGTTTCTGACAAGAAGTCTGCTGTGATTCTTTTCCTTATTGCTTAATAGACAACATGTTTTTTTCAAGATTTTTACTCTTTGTTTTTCTGTAGTTGAATGTGATGTGTATAGATGTATTTTTAATTTGGGGGGATTGATTCTGTTTTTCCATCTCTGAGCATCACAGATCTATGGTTTAGTGTCTGTCATTAATTTTGGAAAGTTCTCAGCCATTATTACTTCAAATATTTCTTTTACTCTGTTTTCTATTTGTTCTCTTTCTGGTAATCCAATTCCTTTCCAGAATTTTTCAAAGTTCTTGGATATATTCTTATTCTTTTTTTATATTGATTTTTCTCTTTGCATCAGTTTGTTAGGTTTTTATTGACAGATACTCAAGCTCACTGATACTTCCCTTGGTTGTGTCCAGTCTACTGATGGGTCCATCAAAGGCGTTCTTTATCTCTGTTACAGTGTTTTTAATTTCTAGCATTTACTTTTGATTTTTTTTCTGAGAGTTTTCATCTCTCTGCTTGCATTATCCATCTGTTCTTGCATGTTGTCTACTTTTTTCATTAGAGCCCTTCACATATTAATCACAGATATTTTAAATTCGCTTTCAGATAATTCCAAAATCTAGGTCATATCTCAGTCTTGTTCTAATGATTGCTTGTCTCTTCAGACTGTATTTTTTCTTGCTTTTTAGTGTGCCTTGTAATTTTTTTGTTGAAAGCTAGACATATAACCAGTTACAGAAATTGAGGTAAATAGGCCTCTAGTTTAGGATTTATGTTCCTCTAGCTAGGATTGGGCTCTGCTTAATGTTTTCTGTAGCTATAGGTGCCACTGGCTTCAAATTCCTCTAGTATCTTGGTTTTGTCTCTTTCTTGACTTTTGGTTTCCCTAAGTACTCCTGTTCAGAGACAGTCTGTTTCTTGGAGCTCTTCTAGCTGTAATCTACTATTATTATGGTGGAGCCCAATTGGTGTGGTTGTAAGATATGGGGATGGGAGAGTGTTCTATAATATTCCGATTAAGTCTCAGTCTTTTGGTGAGTCGTTGTCTTTGGTTTGTGACTTTCATAAGCATTTCTTCTTGTATAACTCTCTTCCTCCCCTTAGCTGAGACAAGAAGACTAGAGGGGGCTGGAATGAGAAGAACATCCTTCCTCCCACAACTATTGCACAGGCTCTGGTAAAGTATTTCTTCCTGGAGAGTAGGCCTTTAGTCCAATCTAAAAGTCTTTCTTTTGATCTGTGAATTTAAACAATTTATGTTCATTATAGTTACTGCTAAAATATGAGTTCTTTCATGTTATTTTGTATTTTCTATGTTAGCTTCTTTTTTTTTTGTTTTCTTTTCTATTTTCTATCTATTGCATTTCCTTGACCTTAAAATTATACTTTTATTTTTATTCTTTGGGAGATTACTGCTAACCTATTAGGGCTCAAATCTAAATTTATTTTCCATGTTCATTTTTAAGTTCCTGTATTCTATCCTCTTCCTGAACTAAATGAGCACTTTTGCACACCTGCAATTACTTCTGGTTTGTCATTACCAACCTTCTAGGTTTCACTCCCTTCATAGTGTATGTTGGTATCTCTCAGGGTTTAAGTTCAGGTGAGAGAGCCATCAACCATGCTACTTGCCATTTTATCAGGTCCTGAAAATCTTTGCTTTAACATTCAGTGGTCAAATTCCAATTTCTACTCCATGTATCATTTGATAGGGGCAGCAATGATGCACTTTGTCAATTTGGAATTAGAATCATATAATTTTTGTGTATAAAGTGACCTTAGATATCATTTAGTATAGTAGTCCCTAATAAGTACATAAAGAATCGTTCTCTTGTGGCTCTCCAAGCAGGTTGCTCCCACCATGTCCATGTTGTGGAAAAGAAATACAGTTAATCACAAAGATTAGCTATTCTACATAGTATATTTGGTGTCACTCCTATCTCTAAATGAGCTTATGGAATATTCCAGATAAAAGGCAAGTATTACTTCAATGTAATAAGGGGCACCTGATTTACTCTAATTCCGTGTTTTTCAGAGAAATAAACATAGAACTAGGTGGATTAGGTTACTATGGTCCAGGTCATGTAGTGTGTTAGAAGCAGAGCCAAGGCTGGATCCTGGGTTCTGACACCTGTTCCAGCGCCCAGTCCCTAGAATCATAATGCTTCTATTTAGATTCTATTATTCTATTTTGTGTACGAACCTATGAGGAAATAGCTACATTTGAGTACATGAGAATTCCATATTACAATACAATGCTGTGTTAGAAGGAGAAAGTAATTTTCCTTATAAGCCATTCCTTTCAGTTCTTCAAAGCCTTCTGAAATAATCTCTTTTAGATTTGAATTATCCATGCTTGAAAAATGCATGGCCAAAGACCAGAGGTAATTTTATTTTGAAAAATTTGGGCAGACTTGTTTGAGATACATCAGATTAGTGGAAAGTTAAAGAAGAAAAAAATTGGTGAAAACTCAAAGACTTTGTCTTAGCTTTCATTTAACTCTCAACTTGCTGAATTGGTCACTTAACTTTATTTAAATTAAATTGTTTATTTAATTGGAAGAAAATCATAAAATAGTTGAATAATTTAAACATTTTAGGTGTTAAGTTAAAATTTATTAATTGAAAGTACTAATGAGCACCATGGCCTCTATTTTTCTTGTTTCAGCTAGCACCATTTTTTTTTTTGAAAACATCACAAATGCATACAATAACAGAACCACACACACAAACTTGTATTTAGGTGGATCATTTGAACACTGTGAAGTCAAGTGTTTTCAAATTTAAGGGTCTTTCTGAAATAAAACACAAATTCAAAATTTCTTGCTGTTTCTTTTTTCTTGCTGAATATTTATTTAGGCATTTTTGCTTTGATTGAAAGGAATAGAGAACTGCTCTAACAACTCAACCAATGGGGACTCACTGGAAGGATACATGTGGTCTTGAACTAGAAGAAGAAACCCACTGAGAACTGAACTGCTCTTTCTTGATCTCACTCATGCAGTTTTATCTTCTCTCCGGGTGTCTATTTTGGCTCTTGTCTTCTTTCTAGCAGATTCTTTTGTTTATTTAAAGCTTCTGCTGCCTCCTGACTTCAACGTGTACAAGGTCATTTGCAGTCTCTCTGGCCTCCCTATACGTCATGGCTGTTAGTCTCCACCTTATCCTTGGGGAACAGAACGCACCCACCCACAGGTTGTAATGATGTCCACCTTGATGCACTTGGTTTCTGGTAGGTGCCAGTGAGGTCATGTAGTACCAGCTATGGCTGCCTTGGTTTCAAGGGCTGATGGAGGGCACACAGATCTCCTTATGTCTCTAGCACAAATACGTACTTATGTACATATTTAACCAGGAGTGACAAATGGATACATATACATTACCATGTCCATCTTGTCATCATAAATTATTGTTATTGGGGACCTCACTGGATTACTCCAAGGTGTCAAAAGTGATAGTACACGTAGTGTACAACTTTCTAAGATACTTTCCAAAGGTATTTGTTATGAATCTCTTAGCTGGATATTATTACGGTATTTTTATATAATCTAGACACATTGCATAAATCTCAACATGCACAGTGGCTACCCATTGCCACATCTAAGGAGTTTCTATTCACAGTTTCATTGGGGGTGGGGTTGGGGTAAAGAATATGTGATTTAAAAAAAAAAAGGAGGAACAAGAAACTCAAATTGTTAAATGCTTGCTCTATTTGATTGATACATATATACAAATGTAAAAATATTTGGTGGGTCTTATCAGATAATCTCTGAAGCCAGCAGTTCCTCCATTGACTACTCTTAGCAGAATTTTCCTAGGGATTTCCTCCTCCTAGCTATCTATTTCAGTTGCCTAGATTTGAGTTTCTAGGCAGTGGCAGCCTGAACACTGAGCATGTCCCTGGTACTATTGTGAGTTTTCACTGGAACTCATGGACCATCTTGTTCTAAACAGGCTGTAGGAAAAGAATGAAGAAGATTAAAACAAAACATCCTGCCCCCACCGCTCTGTGCTTTCAAAGGCACAGAGCTACAGGGGAAGTAGGACAAGCAGAGAGATACAAGAGGCCAAGCTCCTTCCGAAATAGGGGCTTCTATTGATGGCGCGGTGGAGGTCAGGGACCCAAACCATCAAGTCCTAGTTTACCTGCTTTCAAGTTCCTGCAGCCTGCCTGACTGACCATGTGGTTCATGTGAAAACCATAACACTACAATTTGAAAAAGCTCCATTGAAGTGCTAATTTTGTATTTATGTGAATGCATCTGGTATTTGTAAATCTTCTGCAATAGCAGAGGCTTTGGCCAGAGCACATTTCTACAGCGGAAAGACTCTCTGTAGTGTAATGGAAAAATCCCTGGAAAAGGCATCAAAGCTTCAGAACCTGAACTTGTCCTGATGAGCCATTTGACCTGGGGCCTTTCTGGGACTGGGTTCTTCATCTGAAAAATGCAGGTGCTTTTTTTTTTTTAAAAAACAGTGGAACACTCACCCCACTTTTCCTTCAAATGACATAGTAAATAGAAACCTAATACATATAAGATTTAAAGCTGAGTTGGGATACTCATAAAGCTTTCTCCTCACTCCTACAGCAGTCCCTGAACCACACCTGCAGAATCCTAGGACTCAGAAAACAGTTTGAAAATGATTAGATTATCTCAGTGGTTCCTGGGCTCTGCTCCCAGAGATCCTGATTCAGAAGTGTTGGGGGAAGTGCCTAGGAATCTGAATTTTAAATGTCCCTTCCCCCACCAAGAGATTCTGATGTACGCCTTGATGATTTAGTCATTTCTGAGAGTCTCAATTACTTTAGCTTTGTGAAATTCCAATTTGCTCATCTGCAAACATGAAGATTAAAATATCATCCTACTTCAAAGGTATTTTTGTAGGGATCAGATGAGATAATGTATACAAAATTATGACTTTTAAAATGACATCTGTTGAAAGATGATTTAAATACCTGACACACTATAGAGTACTACACTATTCTAAAAATAGCTTCATGTAATAATGCAATCCAGATAGCGTAAAAAAGAGTCCTTAACTCCAAAATTTCTATATTAAGATCTTCTAGAAAGAATAACTGTTTCGGTGTTTTTCTTCTGTTAACAGAAAGAAAGTGATAAATGTGCAGTCTGATTGATTAAAGTAATATAATTCTTAAAAGAATAGTACTTATTTTTACAAGTGTTCTTTCAGTGAATTTTCTATGTAACGGGGATAAAAAAGAGATCCTCTCTATTAAATATTTGCTTATCCCACAATAGATATTCAATTTAATAAGTGGTGGAAGGTCTATGGCTAGTTTTCATTGTTTCGAGGAATATAAAGAACATTCCTCCTTTTGGATGAAAACAGACTTGTGCATATTTGAAGAAATTCAGTTCCGGGTTATATTACGTTCAGTTTGATACTCAAAACGATTGTTCATTTCAAAAGTCTCTGGAACTTTATTCCTTCATCTACAAAATGAACAACTAGATAATCTTTAGGTCTCTCATCCTAAGCATAAGCTTTTGTAGTTTGTAAATAGCACTGTAGAGGGGATAAGCTACC
The DNA here is from genome assembly GCF_020826845.1 of Diceros bicornis minor. Classification (NCBI taxonomy): domain Eukaryota; kingdom Metazoa; phylum Chordata; class Mammalia; order Perissodactyla; family Rhinocerotidae; genus Diceros; species Diceros bicornis. The sequence continues at coordinate 37,402,369 of NC_080750.1, forward strand.
TCAAAACTTCCATGTAGTCAGGAAGAGGGTGAGGCTATTGTCTGACTCACAGTCAGGTTAACCTTCATTTTTGCAGCAGTCAATACTTCTGATGATTCTATAGAATTTCCTGATTTAACATGGTTACTTTTAATTAGTGTATAATTAGAAGATACATTAAGCCATTAATCCCAAACCAGGCTCCTCTCAGACCTATTGAAGAGTAGAATCCTAATATTAACCAGATTTGGAAACTATTGCACCTGACAGCCATTTGTTGAAAATGTAACTTTTCCTGATGCGACTCAATTAATTCTAGTCCGTCTATACTCTCAAACAAGCTATGGACAGTGAATTTTTCTATGTATGTGCTGCATGCAGTGTGTGTGTGTGTGTGTGTGTGTGTGTGTGTGTGTGTGTGTTTGTCTGGTTTGTCAATGGTACATCCACTGTTTTGAATAATTCTAGTAACTGTTCACATATGGGTGTTTAAAAGCAAAAAATACAATATATCCTACTGCAATGCATATAATGCATCACTTGGTGGGACAGAAATCTGAACGTTTATCATATAATCATGCCAAGTTTCTCTTTCTAGTGATAATTTCCTTTTGATTTAATCTTTACAAAGTAGACATTCTTATAATTTTATAGCTATGGAGAATTTAATATTAAATAGAAGTATACAAAAAAGCAGGGTCATATTATATCCCCACGTAGAATCAAATGAAAATCCTGTCAGGAATTTAGTCGATATACCTCAAGTTTCCGAGCCTGCTCTGCTTTTTGCATATGCAAACGTGTCTTTCTGTACAGCTGCCTACCGATGCTACGTGATGAGTGCTGGGGCTCAATTATTCCACCTCAACTCTAGAATTTTTTTGTAGATGAAGGGGACAAAGATTTTAAGCGAAGTAAAACATAAAAATGAGGAGAATAGAAAGCTGCTATTGAAAGAATTTATTATAAATGAATAGCCCTCCTTAAGCCCTGGCATGTTGGAAAAAGACTGATGTAGATCTTTTTAGTAGATATTTTTAAAAAATTGCCTGTAAATATCTTCTACATTTCCTCCTACAGCCTGGACATCTTCCCCGCACCTGTGTTTTTGAATATCTCTTACAACTGGCTTAGAAAATGTTTTCGTTGGTTGTGAGACAGCTGGTAACCTTAACTTTGACCTCATTACGTTCTTCTCCTGAGCTCATTGTTTTGATTGCACCCAGTGTCCAAGCTCTGCTATTCTGAATCCAATACAAATACGTACCATGGGCACTCTGCGAATTTCTTTGGGTCTAATCAATACCAAATCATAATAAAATATCTCTTTCATGTATCTCGTATATGTTACCACAGGAATCATAAAGGAAAAGCTTCAATCTAAAATTTTGGCATATTGCTTTTTATAGCTGTCTTAGGGATGATGTTAGCAAAAAAAGAAACCCACTCAAGCCAGTGTGAATAAAGGGGGCGCATCTCATGATCTTTCACTGGGAGCTAGAGAGTCAGATTTTTCCTCTTTTTCCCTCTCCTTGAAATTATAGATGTAGTGTGTTCAGCACTACAGTCTTTGGCGCCAATTCCCAAGAGAGAGAATCTGATTGGCTCAGATGTCATGTTATCAAGTCACCCTTCCTAGGGCTGGGAGTTAGTGGGGAGAGAGAGTACAAGAAATGGCAGGAGGACTGGGCAGAATTGACGATACTTCTAGTAAATGATTATTGCTACTTTTTGAATTTTGGTCTTAATAACTGTTGTGTATCTTCTTTTTATTTCTAATATACTGCTAATGTTAAAACATTTAAAACACCAGGTTAATTCACCTCACTAGTATCCTTGTTTTATTATGATAATTATTTTTTTCTTTTCTGCTGGAATGCTAGTCTTGGGCCAGACTGCTCCAGATCCTTGCCTCTCCTTTCTCTTGTTCTGATCTGTATTACAGGAGCAGCTGATCCCTGCTGTCCCACTGCCCACCTCCCACGATAGCTCGGTTAGCTAATAAATGGCACCCACAAGAGACTGGGGTGGGTGAAGGGAGACGCATAGGTCTTCTTTCCTCTTTTGCTTCCTCAGGTATCAATTATGTTGGTGTTTTAGCATCTTCTCTGCAGCCCCAGCTCCCAGGGGCCATTGTGGTTCCAGCTTTCTCTATGTCTCAGCCCTTGGCTATCATAACATATCTTCCTCCCTTTGCCTTTTCTGCTTAGGAGTAGGAGCCACTTCCCACTACTGCAAACCACTGAGATGGCCTCACTGTCTGCACCCCCTTTGATTTCTCATCTCCCACCTCACCTATGTAACCAGTTCTTGGTATTCAATCCCTTCCGGTTTAAATACTTACAGTGATTTCTGTTTTCCTGCTTGGACCAAGATCCATACAGGTTGATAGATTGCTATCAGTTTAAGACAGTGTTTGGGCAAAGTGTGACATGATAGTATAGAACTAATTCTGCTTGTCACTTGTATTTTTATATTAATAGACTTTATTTCTTAGAGCAGTTTTAGGTTTACAGAAAAATTAAGTAGAAACTACAGAGAGTTCCTTACATATCCTCTTCCCACCCCCACATACAATTTTACAAACAGTCCTCTATTATTAATATTTTGTGTTAATGTAGTACATTTGATAAGATGATGAGCAAATAGTGATACACTATTATTAACTAAAGAACATAGTTTAAATTAGGGTTCACTCTTTGTGTTGTACATTCTATATGTTTTGACAGATGTATAATGACATGTATCTACCATTATAGTATCATAGAGAACAGTTTAACTGCTTTAAAAATCTCCTGTGTCCCACCTATTTATCCCTTCATGTCTCCTGCCTCCATCTGGCAACTCCTGATCTTTTATTCTCTTCATAGCTTGTCTTTCCAAATGTCATATAGTTGAAATTGTACAGCCTTTTCAGATTGGCTTCTTTCACTTAGTAATATGCATTCACATTTCCTCCATATATTTTGGTGGCTTGATAGCTAATTTCTTTTTATTGCTGAATAGTAGTCCATTGTATGGATGTACCACAGTTTGCCTACTGAAGGTTATCTTGGTTGTTTTCAAGTTTTGGCATTTATAAATAAAGCTGCTATAAGCATTTGTGTGCAGGCTTTTGTGTGGACATAAATTTCAACTCATTTGGGTAAACATCAAGGAATGCAACCGCTGGATGATATGGTTGCTGGATGATATTTAAATGCTAGATGATTCTTGATTTTGTAAGAAACTGTCTTCCAGACTGTCTTCCAAAGTTGCCTTGCCATTTTGCATTCTCACCAGCAATGAATGTGAGTTCCTGTTGCTCCACATCCTTGCGAGCATTTCTTGTCAATGTTTTGTTGTTCAATTAGCCATGCTAATAGCATTTTTTTCTACTGTTGATGACAACTCTATCTTTTTCTTTTCTGGTGGTGAAAAGATTAGATCAGTGGCTATATTATGACTATAGTCTTGGCTATTTCTTAAGCACTTACCTGTTTTGAAAAACTTGTTATCCATTTGCTTCTTTTGGTTCCCATAGCTTTTTTTCGTCACTGTTAATCTCGTATTTTATTTCTCAATTGGCAGTAAAATAGAAATCAAGGATGGTGTGTGTGTGTATACACTTATGTGTGCAGTGTACACCTAAGCATGCATACACAAGGCAGGTGGATAAAAGACATTTCCTATATTTTCCACAAGCACTATCCCTATCCATGTTTCTTTTTTTTCTTGGATATATATAGACCAGTAAGCCTAAATCATTATTTACTATGATGGCCTGTAACTCAAGCAAGAGAAACAAGATTGTGCTTTTTCACTATCAGTTTAGAAAATGTTTGAGGACTTAACCTATTTTTGCAATATTTTTCATGATTGCAGTTACAATCATGATTTTTCATGATTGAAGTTCCAATGCGGCAACCTCAGCTAAAGCATTTGCATCTCACTTGGTCCACTCCGATAATCTGCTGAGTGCTGTTCCTGCCTGCATGCTCTTGTTTGTTCACTCCATGAACAAAATGTCATGACAAACATATTACACGTCAACATTGTGCTATTTGGCAGGGATATACAGACCAGTGAGGTATAGTCTCTGCCATCAACAATATTATATTGTAATGTCATATTACAATATTGTATTATATTACAACATAAAATTATATTACAATATAATAGGAGAGAGAATTAGGTAATGATGTGATCATAACAGAATTTGGTGAGTTAAACAAGAGAGATATCATACAATAACCATATACTTATTCATGAATACCCCCAGGCAATTAGTTTTGGGTGGGAGACTGGTTACCATGCCAGTAATTCCAGCAAAAAAAAGGGTGAGGACTTGAACTAACTCATAGGCAAAATCTTTAAGATCTTCTGGAAGTTTAGCTTAATACGGCACAGCGCAGATCATGGCTCTTCAAAATCGTTCAGTGGATTTGCATTTACTATTAAACTAAAACCAAATGCCTTAGCTTGGGAGTTAAGGCCATTCATGTCCTGACATTTGCCTCTCTCTCCAACCTTGTCTTATTTTATTCCTGCAAACACTGCACATCCTGGTTGGAATAGGCTATTCGCTATTCCCCCACACAGGCCCCCAGTCCTTCTCTGCTGATGCTATTCTGATTATAAAATTTCCTGCTGATCTCTACCTGTCAAAAATCTGATCTATCTTTCTAGTACAAATAGCAGTCTATTCATGAAGATATTGAGATGTCTCCAAACACATGCAACGTCCCAGTTTCCTCTGTCCTTATAGCCCCGTATACTTATCTCTTTATATTTTATCAGAAAGTGATTATTTGCATAATTTGCACACGTGTCTAGTCTTCTTTAATAGATTAGAAGTTTCTTGAGGGCTTTTCCCCACAAATGATTTAGCACATGGCTGTGGTCATAGCATGATCTTAATAATATTTGTTGAATCAGTGAAAGGATAAGATCTCCTTCTCTGTGAACACCAGCTAAGTCTTGAGATTTGCAGTTTGAGAAGGTACAACTTTTAGGGAAGCATAAATCTCACTGCCCTTCCAACCAAAAGGCCCAGATTCAACTCAGCAATAAAAAACATACACTCTGTTCTACAGAAATAAGCAAGTCATTGTTTGGAATATTGCTTGTTCCTCTCACAGGTTTCCATTTAGGTAGTATATAACACGATACAAATATCCCGCACCCTGACCTATAATTCAGCTACAGTTGTTTTCCCCTCTGGCTCTTAGGATTCTATCCTGTGTCTAGAGATTCTTGGGATTGTGGAGAGGCGGTCAGAAGTCTTCCCTGGAAAGGAGAAAGCATAGAGAGCTCCATCTCTGGGGGCTCTGTGGGAAGGAAGCAGCGAACACGCAGAGTCACCACATGGAAATGGCAAAAACAGACCCATACGCATGTGTATGATCACACAAGCAACAAAACTGTTGCTTGTGGTCTCTAAAAATCAAGCTGGGGTTGACATACGAGTTGTTATTGAACACTCTTTATGTACCTGGCAAAGTACTAGGCACTTCAACATGTATTATTACTTCGAAATAAATAGGCTACAAATATGTCAGCAAGGAGATGGCTTGAGGAGAATGACTTTGGGGAGAGGTGGTTAATGTATGGCTGAATACACAGAAGGGGCCCTGCAGAGAAGCTTATATTTGAAGCATGAGGTAATAGGGAGATCTTGAAGTGGGAAAGTAAACTAATAAAAGCAGTGCTTGGGGAGGACTTTCATGGCAGTGTTTCCCCAGCCCAGGGGAGTTGACAGGCGAGTAGACCTCAGCGAAGAGGGCCTGTGCCTGAGATGAACTCAGAAGTTCTCCTTTGATCTCCAGGGCTGTGTTCTCTGGAGCGTGTTATAACTTTTGCTGTGTTTGGCTTTTTGTGTGCTCTGTCCTTCCAGTTTGGAGGTCCACTTAGCTCTGAAGGTAAAGACGAAGGGATCAGAAGCACAGATGTGGCAGGTGACCCATGAAAGGGAATACGGTCAAGACAGGAGATTCAGGACTCAAGGAATAGAACTTGGGAGAGAAAGAGAGAAAGGAGTCAACAAAGGACCAGAAGACTTTGTAATAAGATGAAGAGATAAACAGTGAATCAGGCTACTGTGATATCAGCAAAACCAAGTGAGTTTAAAAAGGGTCAAGGGGCACATATGTATGGTGACAGATGGAAACTGGACTTTTGGTGGTGAATATGATGCAGTCTATACAGAAGCTGAAATATAATGATATAAAACTGAAATTTATATAATGTTATAAACCAATGTGACCTCAATAAAATAAAAAAATAAAATTTAATTTGAAAAAAAGAAAGGAGTGGTCTCTGGTATCAAGGGCAGTGGAGCCTGTTAAGAATCTAGGAAGCCTATACTGCAACTCTGGTTAAAATGGATTACTCCCTCATCTCTGCTCACCCTGCACAGCTACCATTTCTTTGAGGATCAAATATATCGTTGGCACCATGACCTTCTTTACACATATTATCTATTTAAGTCATTATAGTAGGTTTAAGAAGTAGACATCATCAACATCATCATTTAGCTATTTATTGCCGATGAAAAAACTAAATTTAGGTTAAATAACTTGCCCAAGTTTACATGGCTAGTAGAGCTGGGATTAAAACCCAGGTCTGTTTGTTTCCAAAGTCGGAGTTTTTAGTGCCAGTATTATTTTATAGCACTTGAGTTTTTGTATGTGTGTCTCCTCCAACCCCCCAAAAAGTTAAGTCCCTTTTTCTATTGCTTCTTTGATCTTCACCATCTTATGTGCATAGTAGGAGTGCAATACAGATTAACTAAAAGAGTGAGAGAAGTGGAATGAAAAAGAACAGGCCATTGGAATGGGTGATAGACAAGTAATTGCTACCTTCTGAAGTCAAATTGCAAAGGAGTTACCTCTGTCCTAAGCTTGGCTTACTATTCTCTCTCCCAAGTGGTCAGTAGGCATCTCCAGATTCCCATTTCTACTTATCTGACTGGTCTAAGAATTATTGTGTAGCTACCTCATACATACCCCAACATAACTGTTAAGTGTAACATTCTAAATCTAGGATAATTTTTGACTCACTGGCCCTTCCCATTTCCTGAACATGCTATCTATCTAAGTTTTATTTGCATAGAGTTTTCTAAATGTTTTGTGCGCTGATCTTGGTAAAAGAAAACTCAAGGAGTATTGAGTAAAATGGAAGCATTTTGCTCACTCTGAATATAACATTTGATTTGTCCTTCCTGTCATCTAAAAAAGAGACACCTACAGATGAAAGATAAATAGAGTGGAGAAGGACTGCAGATCCTCTGATAAACATGATCTGCACAAGGTCTGAAGAGTCAACTCCATTTATAGACACTTCTGTGCAAATTAGACAGTTGGATTTTCCTCTAGGTAAGTGAATGTTGGAGAATATTTAAAATTAGGGTGGTGGATGGCCTTTTTATTAAAATAAAAAAAAGCAGTGTGTACAATAGAAGTTTGCATATGAATGAATCACAGGGGTCATTGGATTCACGTTGCCTCTCACAGATAAGGAAATTGAGATTACCTAACCAGCCTTAAAATCACAAAGCTAAGGAGGTGGGGAGTACCCCTAGATTCCTGTCCTATCCTATTCTCTGGTTGCCATAGCAAACTGCACCCAACAACTTTGCAGTCTCTCCTCTCAACGCTCCTGAAACAAAATGCTAAACTTTTCATATGTTTCTAACATTGGGTTATAAAATTTGTTTTAGGATATTAATATCAGAGCCACTTCTTGATATATATTTAGTAGAATAATTAGAAGGATAAAGAACATGGTTTTAGAGCCAAGTTGATTCACTGACTCAATAAATGTTTACTGAACTCCTGCTATGTGTTAGGCACTGTGCTAGATGCATCAGACCCAAGGGACTCAATGGTGAGCAAGACATGGGCCCTAAACTCCAGGAACTTCAAGGATAGTGAAATTGGCTTCTTGTTCTGCCATTTAGGAGCTTGATCTTGGGTTAGTTATCTAACCTCTTAGAGTCTCACATTCCTCCTCTATACGAAGGAATAATAATATCCCATAGAGTTATTGTATAAAGGTATGAATGAAAGTCCTAGTACACAAGAGCTCAGTAAATGGTAGCTATTATTAGCAGCTTCATTTTACAGGCAAGGAAACGAGGGTTCAGAAAGACCGAGCAACGTGCTATAGGTCACACAGTTGTTGGCAACTGATTCATCCATAGGTCCTGATTTAGATGGCTGGGACTTTCTGAGCATGCGCAAGGATGCACCCTTCACTTAAATTTTGTTGAATAATATCTTGTGCAGTAGTAGATTTCTGTAGTATTTTTTACACTGCAATCTCTTGGAATGTGGAAACAGACGACCGAATACCAAAGATGATTTAGCAGGTGTTAAGGGGTGGGAGAAACCTGATATTCTTGAATCAAATTCTTCATCTTTTATAATGAAAGGAACTTCAGAGGCCATTTAATGCATCCTCTCCCTTCGGTCATTCAAGTAATCTTTGTACTGGCTTTCTTAAAAGCTATTTGGTGTTAATTTTAAAGAATGCTTATTAAGTATCTGATAATCATCATATCAAAGCGCATTCATGGTTATAGAGCTTTTCATTTTAGAAAATCAAGCATTATAGAACCTATTCAAATAGTGTGTCCTCTTCAGACTAGCATGGTGGGTTTGCTGCTGTGTAAAGCAAAGTAAAAGGAAGGTGAAGAGGTAACTGGTATCTATTCAGTAATATTCAAATACTTTCAGAAAGATTTAAATTTAAGGGCAAACAAAATTTTAATAAGTACTCATTTTCTGTTATCCTAAACCAAACTTTATTTTAAGAAAAATAAAATCTGTTACCTCTTTCAGGACTGAGTTTTAGTGCACTCACGCTGGACCAAGGCTAGGAGGGATTATCCTCATTGTTACGCCTCCACCTTTCCTCTTCTTCATCCTCATCAACCATCTCTTCCCCGAGGTGTCTCCTGCCTCGGGATCACTGGGGAGCTTGTTACAAATGTAGATTCCTAGGGCTCATCCAGACCAACTGAAGCTGACCTTCTGAGGTTGGTGTGAGGTGGGTTTGAGAGCATCCACAATTTAAACAAGCTCTCCAGGTGACTTTTCCCCATAGTAATGTTTGAGAACAACTGCAGGTGTGTCTGTTTATTGTCTCACTCTGGTCCTTGTTTTAAGTAGTGGTTCTCAAACCTGGTTGCATGTAAAAGCCACCTGGGAAGCTTTGAAAAAAAATACGGATGCCAGAGCCCCACCCCTAGTGATCCTGAAATAATTGTTCTGAGATGGAGCCCAGCCATCAGTCTTTTCTCCAAGTGATTTTTATTTGAAGCCCGAGTTGAGAACCATAGTAATCCTTCTGGGATTCCCACCTGATGCTCTCAGGCATCCTCTCTCTCAATATTCTGCTGCCTTTCTATCACTTGCCAATTTGCCGCTTTCTTTACTTCCCTTGTAGATGCCTAATTCCTGACAGATGGGATTCACAGATTGTTTGGCATATGAAAAGGGATACTGTAAAGCACAAAAGGCAGGAAGTCACTCAGTATTTAATGTCCCTATTGCTTGCTTGTAACATCCAGGAAGGTTGTGTTCTAGTCACCGTCCTATAATTCAAATGATGCCCTTTGCACCTGGCTCTGCGATTCTGATTATGGAGGTGACACACCTTAAAAATAAAACAACAGGAAAGGAGTGATTGATCCTACTGCTGCTGTTTCCATTTACTATTATGACATGGGGGAGAGTTATGGGACACACATTATTGGACCATATGTTATATCTCTGTAACCTTCGGAGACTCAGGTTGAAGACTAGAGTTGGTCCCTTTCCTTCATTCCATGACATGTGGAGATTTATGTCCTCTTTTGGATTTTAGTGATCATTGTTTCATTCATTATCTTCATTTAATAAATATTTATTGGGCACTACTGTAATGAGAGTGAATGATCTATAACCACATGTAACAATATGGATGAATCTTACTAACATAATATTGAACAAAAGAATGCAGACACAAAAGCATAGGTATTGTATGATTTATATAAATTAAAAGCAAATACAAACTTAATCTATGCTGTTATAAACCATGATTATAATTACCCATGGGGATGTATTGACTGGAAGAGGGCACAGTGGGAGTCTTCCAGGGGGCAAGCAATGTTCTATTTCTTAATCTGGATGCTGGACACAGAGTGTGTTTGATTTGTGAAAATTTTTTGAGCTTTTTAGTTATGATTTGCACATGTTTTTGTAACTATTTTATATTCCAGTAAACATTTAAAAACTGTATAAAAAAATATTTCATGGGCACTGAAGACACTAGGGATTCAGTGGTAAATAAGTCAGACAAGTACCTGCCCTCATAGTGTTTGCAGTCAGGTGGGAAATACAGGAAAGTTAGAGCAAATAGAATGTCACAAGATGTCTTGGGGAAAATGACAGCTGAGAGATTTGAAGTGTGAATAGGAGTTGGCTAGTGTAAGTGGTGAGGAAAGGGAGAGTGTTCATGGTAGCAGGAACAGGATGGACAAGGCTCAGAAGGGTGAAAGATCACAGTGGGATGGAGGAACAGAACGATTTGACACAATTGGAATACAGTAAGGAGCAAATGATGGAAGATGAGACTGGATACATAAGCAGGGGTTAGATCAAAAAGAACTTTATAGGCCATTTCAGGAGCCAGATGATATATTATACTGAGATCACTGACAATAACTGAAGGGGACATGGCAAGGTAGAGTCCTGATCAGATATAGTTTTAGAAATATTATTGTCACTGCAAGGTAAGTCTTCAGACTGGGATGCCTGTAATCCAGGCAAGAAATAATGGAGGTTGAGCTATGATGGTGGCAGTGGGGTGGAGAGAAGAGGTATTGAGAGGCATTTATGAGGTAGACTTACCAAGATTTGGTGCTAGATTGGAAGTGAGGAAGAAGGAGGCATCAAGGAGGCAGCACATAGATGGTGAATGCTGACAGGAAGATGAGGAGTACAGTTCTGGGCACAGAGGGAATGAGACTATCTTAATTCCAGCTGAGAACTCTCTTACGAAGATGTATTTTCCTGCTCTGCCTCCAGTCCTCTCTGAGAACAAGGGCTACTTCAAAACAACTACATTAATGGTGAAATGAAATAAGCTATTCGGTCCATTCGTTGGGCAACTTGAGGCAAGTATCTTGACGACTAGGTTTCTCAACTTCTTTTCCTGTAAAATGATGACAATTTACAAGCCCCAACTATCCATAGGAAAGTAGAGAAGGTAAAATGAAATCCTAATTGTAATCATGCTATCTAAATGCAAGGAGTTATTATTCTTGTTACTATTTCATCATATTTAGTCTTGGAGAGTAGTTCATTTTTACTGATGTTAGATGATATAAGATGTCTATGTTCTCTCTAACTTCACGTTTATGTGAAAGGCATTTCTGATATCTGTGGAGAAAGGTCTGGAATCAGACTTTTCTTCATTCTTACCTTTGAGATGAGATCTTTCTGTCCTTATCTTTGCCATTTTGGCATTTTGGTTCATCCTGTGCTCCCAACAAGTTGCTCCTGAAGTTCATCCTCCTCCTGGAGCTGCTCTTAGTGTGTTTTAGTTACATAACCGGCACCATTATCTCCCAGGTTGTATATGCAGCCCTGGCCTGCAACCAGGAAATCACTCAGGAACTTCGACCTCCTAGATTGAAAGACAAAATGACTGCCCACAGATTGTCTCTGTTCCGCTCACTAATGAAAAAAATCATAGATATCACTTTAAGATTACTCCCAAATTTTATTAGTTGTCTGTCTAAGAAGATCAATGAAAATCCTTCTTTAATCATGTGTTTGAAAATTCCTCCAGCATGAAAGGTCAGGTTTCTGTCTCATCAGGTTTTATTCACAATTTAAACTATAAATCACAAAGTTAGAGATGACTTGTAGGCTGACAAAGTTTCTAAGTTAGTGGTTGGTATTTTTTGGGGGAGAATCTGACTCAACTATGTATCTTTCCTAGATTCTGAAATAATTTTGTAATCATTATACACCACGATGAAAGTTCATTATTTTTAATATTAGGCAAAATGATAACTATTTCATATAAATATTAGTCACTAGAATCAACTCATATAGTTCTGTCCAAGATACAATAAATAACTTGGTAGCTGTTGAATATATAGTATTACATGGTATTAGAAAAGAGTCAATCTAACTAAAGAATTTATTACATATTAATTTACTTTTGGTGTCTCTGTGTATCCGGGTGCCTTCTAAATGTTGAATTTGTGGGATGATCTTTAAGCCCAGGGATTCCAGATATAGTTTAGAACATTTTCTTTCTCACATCTCTCCTCCAATGCACTAATTCTTCCCTTACCTGTGCCCAGACTTCTTTAATCCATTCACTAAGATTTTTATTGCACTGATTATACTTTCATTTCTGGTATTTATGTTTAGTTGCTTTTAAAATCTGCTTGTCATGTCTTTGCTTTATAAATTACGTAATTTTCTTTGTTTCTTTTAACATTTAAAACAATCTTAGGTGGCTTTTTACCTGCAACTTTTGGTTGTGAATTATGCTGTTTGTTGCATCAGCAGATTCTTTTCTCTGTTAGTTCCCTTCTGTTTGCGATTTTTGACCGTGACCTCCTCTTCCAAGAAAACTCCACCACATGCCCTGGCTGAGGGACCCAACATTTAGTGGGATCCAGTTTCCCCAAGACAGACTCTCTCTTGCACCTTCCTATCTTCAGATCTGCCTTCTCTGCTACTTGCAGAAATGCCTGCTGCCCTTGCTTTCTGAACCACTGTACTATAGAGCCATACACTTCTATTTCTATTTCATCCATATAGCTGTGGATAAGAAAAAGTCATATTTGAAAGCTTCGATTAAGAATATTTTAAAACACTATTATAAAGAGCATTGAATATGACCACTGGATGATTGATTGCTTTACTGTTTGTACATTAATTAAGCACACATGTATTGATTGCATACTATGTGCCAGGCCCCTTCTGGTCACTGGAGACACAACACTGAGTAGAGCTTATCTAGTTGAGAAGATTGACAAGTGAACAATTATTATATGATCTGATAAACACTATTATGGAATTACAACAAAGTGTTCTTAGAGAACAGGTGATAATAATTATAGCTGTAGTTTATGGATACTTACTTTGTGCCAGGCACTGTGCTGAAGATTTAATTTTAGTAACAACCCTGAGAGGCAGCTGACAGTGATAGACGCATGTTAACATTCTCATTTTACAAATGAAAAAACAGAGTTCACCCCATGAACAGGAGTTATACCTCTAGTAAGTGGCTGAACTGTTTTTTTTCACGCTTATCTCTCCTGCCTCTAAACCACTCCTTGTAAAGAGACACTGGGAAGACTTCACAGAAGAGACGGCACCTGAGCTGGGTCTAGGGTGAGTAGACATTAGCCAGTCAGGGATGTTCTTGGAAGAGAGAAGTCACAAAATCATGTGGAGGATCTAGGAATGGGGAGCAGCTTGCTGTGATGGGGACATAAGGAACATGGAGGCAGGGTGGGTAAGGGCTGGAAGATGAGTCTGGAAATGTAGAGTGGGGACCAAATCCTGAAGACCTCAGAGCCACCATCGTCTCTGGTACGGGCCAGCTCCAGTATATCTCTGGGACTGGAGAACGGTAAAGGGGTTGGGGGTAGGATTGGGGTTAGGAGTTAAGTCAAGTATTGATGTGTATTTGAATAAGGAAAATATAAAGTTAAGATCTCGGCATCGTGCATGAGTTCTCTGCTCCTGTTTGCCTCGTGTATAGTAGCACACGGAGCTCCCGTCAAATGAGCAGGCTGCACCTACCCTTGTGATGCGGTGTTTACCCTGTAAACACTTATTGCCTCACTGCACTGTTCTTCCCTCACTGCAGAGCATCTGTTTCATTTATTACTGGACTCCACCTCAAAGGTTCTAACCAGCAACCTTTTTTTTTTAATGATTTGCTGTGGTTGAACTTTGCAAGGAAGAAAAAAATCTCCCCGAAGCTATGTTCTGGAGAGTATATGCTCTATTTAATGACTTCGATGACCAAGTTAAAAACACAATAATAATAATTCGTGATAATATTTAGAGTAGTGACAGTGATCTACAGTGTTTAGCCCTTTGGTTGGCATGTAAATGTTTGGTTATCACACAGGTAGAAGCATCTCTCTATAATGGGCATCACTCAAGTAAGTGCTGCATTTTGGGGATTTTCAATGCAATGGTGACAGTTTTTCCAATTTGTATGACAAATAATGTTTTGAGGCATTTTTTCTGTGTTCACAAGGAGAATCCTCTGCATTACTAGTGTATATTTTAGAGAAAGTGAAGACATAAAGAGTTGTTACTTTGTTGATATAGCCATTTCCCTCTCAAGTACGTGTGCACGGTGATTAAACAGAGGCTATCTGAGCACATTATTTCATTTGAAATCCCAATTAAAGTGTCTTGTAACTATCACAGGTATAGTGGAACTTGTGTTCTTGGATTGCGCTCACTGTCAGCCGTTCTCTTTATTTCAGTGCTGGATAATCACTAAATTCTTGTATTTATTTCCATTTTGCCAATTAGCTTAAGTTGTTAGTGCAAATTTATATGTCCTGGTTCTTCTAAGTCCTTGCCAATTACTTTGGAACATTGAACACTTAACTGTGCTTGCTCTGGGGTACTAGCAATGAAACAGTAATTAACCGAGATAGTTGCCTCTTTTCCCTAAATGCTAGAGAATGGCATTATACTTCAATAAACAGGCTTAAAGCAACATGATGATAACTCTTTTGATAACAAGTTTTTAATCATAGTTTACATGTAATTTGTTTTTTACATTAGTTAAACACTACAGAAATGAAAACAAACCAAATTATGTTTTGTCAGATATAATAAAATGCCAACAGATCAAATCTGGCTTGGCTCAGCAACACTCTGCAATTTATATGACGTTTTAAATGAATGATAAAATGTTAATCAAGCAGAAATCTTGACCAAATCCAAGTAATCTGATTCAGTTCTGCTATAGATATGAAGGAAATGGAATTTTCTTTTCTAATTACATTTTTTATCTTTTAAAAATTCATTTACGGTTATTGAAGAACAGACGTGGAAATAATTTTTAAAATATTTTAAAATTAGTGTCTTCCATCACCCTCAACATTTCGGTCATTTTCCTATGGAGAAAAGTGAAACAGAGATAAATTGTCCCAAATATTGTCTCAATAGTTAAGGTGAATTTCAGACGCACTTAGGAACAATCGATAGATAGCAACATTTGGTGAGTCTCTAGTAATGTATCTAGATAAGGATGCTAAGGAACAGAAAAGATACTAAGGAATATATGTGTGCATATGTATATGCATTATATATATATATGGTGTATATATGTATATAGTGTGTGTCATATGTACATATTATGTATATATATGTGTTTGTATATATATATGTGTGATATATATATACATATATGTATGTGTATGTGTGTGTATATATACACACACACAAACAGATACCTATTGTGATTTTAGAAGCTGCTTAATATGGATCTAGTACTTTAGAAGCATAAAATCCAGAGATGATATGAAAGGATTTTTTGTATCGTGTGATCTTCAGATACTTGATTTGGGGCAAAGACTGAGATAGAGATAAGAGAGATCAGAGTTGAGAAATTCTGAAAGTGACACAGAGGAAGAGATCCTCAAGCTAGACAAAGGTGTAATGTATTCAGTGGGAGCAGCATCCACTTACTCCTTCACTTCTTAAAAGTTTTTAGCTCAGTTAAGTGGGAGATCACTTTTTCATGGCAATATATAGTCAATTTTGCTATGTAAATTAAAAACATTTAGTTTAAAAAAGATTATGTAGCTATTTCTTTCTAGATATTATCTGGATTTCATAAAATCAGAAATTCTTATGAGGTACTTTAATCAACATCCTCCTAAGTTCAATGCCATTTTTTTCTGGCGTAGGAAGTTAACGTCCACTGGCGACATTCTTTAGCTGAAGCACTCTTTCTTTCCGAATCAGGGTCTCTGGGCAATGGGAATTTGTGCAATCAGAGAAGGAAAAGTAGCTTGTGTTAGATACCCGTATCCTCAAGGAAGTTCATTTCTTCTTTGTGAAACCTCTCCATGTGGTTTACAGTTTACTTCTCTCTCCTTTAGGACCCGAGTGTCTTGTTTCCTATGAAGTTTATCATATTTCTTACGGTAAAACCTGGTACAACTATTCTTATATGGACATGTCAAGACTAGACAGAAAGATTTTAACTTCATTCTTGTCAAACTTAAGATACTTATAGATGCTTTTCATTAGAAGACTAATTGTTCATTAGGACATCTGTATCTTTTTTTTTCTTGAGAGGTTTATAATTTTCCCCTCAACCTCTGAGTGAGTATGACAAAAATCACTCTCCTGCTTAGTCTTAATATAATATAGAATGAAATTTATCATCAGATGCTCCTTTCTAATAGACATCTCAATCTTGGCATATCCGAAACTGAACTCCTAATCTCCAAACATCAACCATATGCCCCGACCCTCGCCTCTTGCAACCTGCTCTTCCCTCCACCTTCCTAATATCAGTTAATGGCAATACCATCCTTCTAGTCACTTAGTACAAAAACCTTGGTACAATCGCCACCCCACTTTGGACCACCCCATCCTGGTCTACCCTATCCCTCTTACCTTGTTCTAGTTTTCTTTTCCCACAGCACTTATCATCTTCTAACACAATACATGATTTACTCATTTTATAATATGTATCATCTATTGTCTGTCTCTCAACATTAGAAAGTAAGATTCTCAAAGGCACAGGACAAGGATCTTTGACCCCAGGACCTAAAATAGTGCCTCCATAGAGGACACTCAGAAAATATTTGTGAATAAATGGTGAAATAAGCTGTGTATAAATTCCATAAGAGATTCTTGAGTTAGCTATTTTTATTGCCTAGAAATAGCTAAAAGTACAGAGTATCGAGGAATCCCTTCCTGACCATCCAATTTAGAATAGTTCCAGAATTGCTATGATTTGGATTTCAAAGTAAGAGTGAGCTGGGTTAGGTTGGTTTCTGGAGACATCCTGCAAGTGAAATGAATTGTAAGGACTAGAAGAATGATCTCTAATCTTATTGATGTATAATCTTTGATAAATCTTTTGTATGTAACATTTTGAGAACTGGTGGGTATAGGGAAAGACATTCTCTATGTTCTTGAGAAAAATTCCATTTATATTTTGCTGTTGTTCTTATAATTCAGCTTGATCACTTAATTCAAAGAACCCAGCTTCGATTCTGACAACACTCTCAGTAAATATAGATGATTGAATTATTTCTGCTTAAACTTACTCAACCTAGCTATAGGAGCTAGGATTAGATCGTTTCATATGTTTTTCTGCCTCCAAGGAAGAAAATAAATTTAATCAGAACATGGGAAAAAATAATAAGAAGAAAGAATTCATAAGATATTTCATTTTCTTTTCAAATAAGACAAAAGGCTATTATTTGTAAGGTAAATTGTATAGATAACTTGTGAGATGTAAAAATTGAATTTTTATTAAAAGTTAAAAGTGTTATTACTGTTTTATTTTTTCCTGAAGAACTGACTTTTATTTAATGTGCTTGATTAAAGTTTCTGAATCTCAGATACATGGTTTTGAGTGATACCAATTGATTTATCTGTACTTTACTTTATAGGACCAGTATTTCAACCTATATGATGATCTCCTTCAAACTGACATAAAGAAATAGTCAGGGTTTTTAAAACAAAGAGACATGGGTAAAATAATTTAACAATTTATAATCTACAGTTCTCCAATCTGATGCAAACCATCTGGAAATTCATACTACTTCAGAATTGGAAGGAACTTGGAAATCTCCAGATAACTCATTTAATATTTGATGGAACTTTGACTAAGAGACATTAAATGATTTGCCCAAAGGTTCCACATCACACAGCTAGTTAATGGCAGAGCTGGCACTACAGCCTCGGAGTGATGACTGCCAGGGCAGAACTTTTCCCCAATATACAATGTAGTTTCGCTTATATATTTCTTTCCTTCTTAATTTCAGTTTTATTTTATTATTGCTTATTATCATTGGAATACAAATTCTGTCATGTTTAAAACCAAAAGGTAACCAAGAAGCCAGGCTAGTGTGGAATGGTGTACATTCTGCCCTGCTACATAGACTTGCACTTTTGGCAGCCAAGTAATACTTTTATATATGTAATATGCAATATATGAGTTTCTGCATCTCCAAAATTTTCTATAATGAGCATATGCTATTTTACAATAAAAACAATTTTAGAAAAAATTATTAAAATAAAAATATTCATTATATATAACATAAAATAAGTGTAACATATACAATAAATATAATAATATAGACAAAAGTGGCTTCTATATTTATTTTTATCTTTAAAGAATAAATTCTGTCATGTTTAAAATGTTATTTGTTACTTTTGATGTTTAGAAAAAAGCATACTAAAATAAGCTTTGTGAATATTTGTCCTTTCTTTTTCTGATTCCTTTCATAAAGAGTCTTTGTCTAAATATACTTGCTTGCTCTTCATATACTCGAAAAAAACCTTTCAAGAATTAGATATATGTAACAGTTTAGTGTATTTTTTTTTCTATTTATGGGTTTTTTTTTTTTCCCAGCTAAATTTCTCTTTTCTTCTGTGGTAAGTTACCCAGTCAGGCTCTGCCTTTCTTGATAGTGATTGCACAACCAAAAGACAGTAGAAGTTTAAACTGTATTAGATTCTCTGGTTGTTTTCACTTTAACTTTCTAGAAGCAGAGTTTTGAGCTAAATTAGCTGGCTACCTTGGAACCTGACCTTCTACTTTAACTTGGCTGAGGACAGCGTTCTTATTACGGGGAAATCATTCCTACCAGGAAGCAATTTGTATCCAAGAACTATCATGTTTCAGATACTGTTAGCGAAGCATTTAGCAGTGCTGATCAATTTGGATAAATCTGGAAAACAGAAATTCGTAAATTATTATGGGAAATAGAGTCTACAGTTTGGTTGGAGGAAGGAAAAAACACCAAAGGAGGAAGGAAGCAATATTCTAGGTAAGACAGAGTGTGGGATATCCTGGAAGTACAGTGGGGAGAGAGAAAAAGGCGCTAAGCTCCTCAAGTATCCTGCTTCCTCTTGAAAGGAGTGTGATTTGGGGCAAAACAGCCTTAGATAGAGAGCAAGTGGAATTAAAGCCCCTCAACTGTGGAGCACATGGTTGAGGAGGCCAGCAGTAATGGAGAGGCGAGATGGCAGTTTATCTGGAATCCAGTTGAACCTGGTTCCAGAACTTGGTGGGTCCCAACTACAAGGACATACCTTAAAGACGGAATTTCTTACACCCAGAATGGGTCTTGAGGAGGGGGCAAGATATGATGTGGAGTATCAGGAAACATGGGAAGTTGTTCAGCCTGAATAGAGAAGCAAACATACATTAAGATCTCATAGGTCAGGCCAGGAGGGACAGAATCCCAGAGGTTGTGGGGATACAAACTGGGTTTTATATGTTAGGTCACCTTGGACTTCTTGTGTCTAGACATAGTTTATCTAGTTAGTATTAAACATGTTCATTATGATATATTATTTGTTAATATCCTGTCTATTGTCATTCTTTCTTGCTGTAGTCCTCTTTCCGTCACTAGATTCTAACCGATTCTCGAGAGAAGGGACTGTGTGCTATCCATCATTCTGTGCCCTGACTACCCCCCCTTACAATTGCATCCCCATCCTCATCCACACTCCAGCATTTCTAAACTCCCTACCCTGCCCTATTTTTATCCCCTTGGATTTATCGTGGTCTAATATTCTATATAACTCATGCATATACTACATTTATAATTTACTGTCTGTCTCCTCCTCCCAGAATGTAAGCCCCGTGAGGGCAGAGATTGTTACCTCTTCTCTTTGTTTTTGTTTCCCAAATACCTAGAAAAGTGCCTAGGGGTTAAGAAGTATTGAGTAACTAAGTGTTACCTAAATTATTGGGTCCCTAGTTAAAAATCTTGGTTGGTGGCATATGTCTTATGGTTATGTCATTCTCCTTCCCTTGCAAGCAGAGCTGCAAAGCCATACATTTAAATTAGCAGTCTCTCTTGTTTTTCTATGAGTTGCGAGCAAGTAAAATAGGCATTGGCCTGAAGTGAGAGAAAGAACATAAATTAATATGGTGCTGATCTGGGACCTGGAAAGACTGAAGCACAATTAAGAAGGCTTTCTGCTCTCTTCTATTCTAATTCAAAGAGACCCAGAATTTCCCTCAGTATCTTGAGCTTATAGTTAGGAGACCTTGGTTCTAGTTCTCTTCTGTCACTAATTTACTATGTGTCATTGAACAAATCTATCTTAGCTTCATTGTCTATAACATGAGAATAATAATAGTTTGCCTTTTTCGTCTCACAGTTTTTCAAGATAACCCTATATAAGACATATTAAAATAGTTTTTTTTTTTTTTGGTGAGGAAGATCAGCCCTGAGCTAACATCCGATGCCAATCCTCCTCTTTTTTGCTGAGGAAGATTGGTCCTGGACCAGCATCCGTGCCCATCTTCCTCTACTTTATATGGGATGCCGCCACAGCATGGCTTGACAAACGGTGCGTCAGTGCGTGCCGGGATCTGAACCTGCAAGCCCTCGGGCCACCGAAGTGGAGTGCGTGCACTTACCTGCTGCACCACTGGGCCGGCCCCATGTTAAAGTAGTTTTAAAAGTTTAAGATGCTATCCGTTTGTCAACACATTATTATTATCATTGAAGCTTTTATTTTTTAAAATATTTTCCCTAAGATACCATATCTCTATGTGTGGAATAAAGTTTTAAGGCATAATATATAATTTCTTTGGGTGATACTATTTGCTTAATATCGGTATGAAATATTTCCTGGTTTAGAATATCAATCATTTTTATAAAGTATGATTTTTTTGTATCTTCTTCATTCAGATATGAACATAAGTTACTCTTTGGCAATCAGAAAATGAAGTCTGGCTATTTGTAATCACTGCTTTTGGCTGAGAAAATACTGGATTCGAAGTGAGGAGCCGAGTGGACGTTGTACGAACGGCCTGTGAGGAAGGCTTAGGCAGGCACTGAGCACTGACAAGGAATGAGTTTGTCAGGAACTACCCCATCAGGTGCATGGGCCATAAAACGAGGCCATGAGGAACGCAATGTTCCTGATGACAGTAGTAAATCCATTTCAAATAAAGTGAACTGTTTGCTTAAACTTTCCTATGTTCTGTCAGACGTTTGGCACTGAGAACCAACTCAATGTAGAAATTAGCTCGCCCAGAGGCTGCAGGGCAGAAAGACTCAAGGTACAGATTGCTGCATCAAAATTGTATTTAGTAACACAAAGCTCTCATGAAATACTTGGTATGTTGCTTTTTAGAACTGTCTAGTTTGAACAAAATATCCCCTTCTTATATTACTGCTCTTTTAGCAAAACATTTGGAACAAAGTACTTACCTGATGAAATACATATCTATTTAGCTCTCTGACAACTCTATGCCCTTTTAATTTTAATTTTTTACTAAAATTATACAAGGAAAATTGTTTAGCATCCCAAGGAAGCATTAATTATACTTATTTTCATGGATAGTTCATGTTTCATTTTTATTTTTATGTGAACTCTTTTCTTCTCCCCTCTTTCCAGTGAAGATTGTTTCAAATAAAGCTGTCTGATATAGAAAGACATAGTTGCTAGGGAGCCAGAGTCATGATGGCTGATGTTGCTAGGGAAGATACAGAGGTGAGTCCCTGATTATAGAAGAGAACCATTTTTCATTCTCCTTGACAGTAAGTCTTCTTTATATATAGATAAGTTCACTAACTTGGTAGGAATAAGACTTCAGAAAGAAATATGAAATTTTAATATGTTTTCTCAGAGTGATGTAAATCTAAAGATATTTCTTCAAGATGAATGAATGAGGTTCATACCCACCTATATCTTAATCTATGCTGAAAATACTTTTGGTTAAGTAGAGGTCAATAAACATTTATTGAGATCTACTATGTGCTAGGCATTTTACTAGGGACTTCCCACACATTTTCTCATTTAATCCTATAATCCTGATGCAAGGTATTGTCATTTCAATGAACACTAGGAACTATTCTAGTCAGTGGAAAAAGTGAAATTTGAATTCTGTTCAGTGTCACTAAGGGTTTTCTGTTAAAACATCTCCTGCTAATGAAGAATAGAATAAATACATAAACATATTGATTTCAGATAAACCATACCATTGGTACTTTTTCTGTTAGTTTTACTAATATTTTTGAAAAATCCATAAATAGTAAAGTTTGATGAAGTACTTTTAGGAGATTATTCTGGCTTTTGAGAACAAAATGTGCTAAACACTGCTTGATTTTACCGTTAGATAGTTTAATTGGTACCTTATTGTTTGGGCTCCTTGTAGGATGTTGTTAATGCCCACACAATTTAACTCAATTAAAAAAAAAACTTACTGGGTAGCTACCCTGTATACAATATTATGCTAGGATGGGTAAGAATGTCATTATGAAGCTTTTTATATGACGCAGTGGCGATATTGTGATCTGTGATGCAGATTGTAAAAGGAAAGCATTTTGAGTAGAAATCTTAAATGCCTCTTCAATATTTGAAATTGGCAAACAGTCAATTCTATCAACAATATGTTGCTCTTCAACTTTAGATAATTTCAACCTCCATTACCCTAGAA
The DNA here is from genome assembly GCF_020826845.1 of Diceros bicornis minor. NCBI lineage: Eukaryota > Metazoa > Chordata > Mammalia > Perissodactyla > Rhinocerotidae > Diceros > Diceros bicornis. The sequence continues at coordinate 37,425,025 of NC_080750.1, forward strand.
CTCTTTAGTGGAGTCACAAGGCCAAAGCCAAAGAGTATCTGTAACTTCTTTTGAGATTATGGAATTTTCATTGTCACTAGTACGCTCTTATGGAATCTGAACAAGGGCATATGGAATCCACCAATACTCTTCAAGAAAAGGTTGTGAATGTTTGGGTTCACATGTGAAGAATGCATGAGCCAAGCTGAAGAACGGATTGGTACCCTACTAGCTTGAGAAGCCACATCTTGTAGCCCAGAATATCTTTTAGAAAGCAAAAGCGGATTAAAAGAGAGAGAGAAATGTCCTTGGAGAGCAGGCTGTATGACCTGAGTGAGATTTATGGAGGCAATTATTGTGTCTGGGTTTTCAAAAGTGCTGGAAAATTTTATGATCACCACGAGCACTTGTAGCCTGGTCGTCAGAGGTATAAGAGAAAGGTTATTTAATGCTGCTGATTATGGACTTATTGTCCATGAGAATTAGGATTGAAAGTCTTTTCCATTTAGTGCTTTTTCCTATGCTACATTATTTTTTTAATAAGTTAAAAAAAAGTAAGTTGAGTTTCTTCCTCTGAAATACCTGTTTGTTGATTACTATTAGGGGCAGGACATTTGATTAGATACACTAGGTCAAGTACAGCAAGCGCCACCCTGCTTTAATAGAGGTTGCTTAGAAACGCAGTATTTGGGGATTACTACCTTAATGGTTATCTGTGAATTTAACACTGACAATCTTATCTCACAGAGGGCATGGGCACACCTTTAAATGACTCCAATTTTAGAGATTGTGACACTGTGCATTAGACATCAGCCTTTGCAGCAGACCTGAGCCTTGAACACAGACAGAGATAAGAGATTTATGTCAAAGACAAGATTTGTTTCTCAAACCACTGGGTGCTCACAAAACATGACAATCAGATGGAACTGGATGAGTTTTCAACATAGGAAGAGAGAGGAGTTATTCTTCTATGCACTTTGTGATTTTATCTATAAGCCAACTTTCCAGGAAAAACCTTATAAATTGTTGCAGTAAGATGTGCCGTATCCATTCAGGTTGTTAAGGGAAATAGCAATATTAAAATCACCTGTAAGACTTGAATTGTTTGTAAATAAGCCAGTTTGTTTTGAGGGATTTGATTGATCTAGTGAGTCAAAATAGCCAAAGTACTTGTATAAATTACCTATGTTGATATAGTGTAGGGATATATATGTATAACGTACAATTTACAAAGCATCCAGAAATTAGTAGGAAGCCTTGGACATGGTTTAATGTGGGTCTTCCTCTAGCACAGAAAAGGATATATTCAATTCACTCCCAAGACATCTACTGAGTCCCTCTTTTATGTCAAGCATTGCTGATGTGACTATGGATTAGATATGGGGGAAAACAATCCTACTATTAAAAGAAAATATTTACTAAAAACAACATTGCTACTGAGACAGATTATGCAAAACAAAATAGGATTATTTAACCTTAGTGGCCATGTCAGCCATCATCACCTGTTTTAGAAGATGTTGGTCCATCATAGCAAACATCCAAGAGACCTGCATATTTTTAGGTTACAATTGTAAGAAATTAAAAAACTGTTTCATAAACAGTTAAAATATTCTTTGTTCTTCAGACATATACAAATGATTGCTGCTACATTTTTTTCTCTTTCAGCAGGCAGTGGCTACAGTTGATTCTGCACTACTTTACCAGAGTAAGTAAAGGTCTATTTACCTTGCATGATATTAAATTAAAACTGTCTGAGAGATATGCAACTTAAATTTTAATGCTTCACATTGAAGAGTGCATCTGTGCTAATATTTAAGTAACACAATACATCTATCTTTCAGACTCTGATTCAATGTTTTGGTCTTCTTTGGTTTTAGGCTGTTGTTGAAAACTCAATCTATTTAATCCTTCTCTTTTCTAGAAAGGTGAGAGTATTGCTCTAAACCTTGCTTAACTAAAAAAATTGCGCAAATCCTACTTCCGATTTATCTACTGAGTTATTTAGTTTACCAGTTTAGATCAAGGCTTAGTCATAAAAGCAAATAATATAAAGCAATGTTACCTGTAATATTCTTTTAGTACATTTGACAGAAGTATAGAATGACCACATCATCAGATATGTGCCTATAAGGAAATTTGTTTCATGTCTTTCCTTACCAATTTGAATTACTCCATTCCCCAAATCACTGAAGATGAAGGAATCCTTCCAGGATTTCTGTATGAATATAGGTATTTATTTTTCACTTTTCATATATCAGATGAACCAATGGAGTATAAATACATTTTCCTTTTCAAATATTTTTCATCCTTTATATTGGTATACATTGTTGCTGAACTATCTCCTTTACGGAGAGTTTGTTATATATATGTAATATTTATAAACTCTCTCTCTTCTCTCTACACACACACACACACACACACACACACACACACATACACACGTACACTCACTTTGCCTCATGATACAGGATAGTGTAAGAAAAAAATTCGGGACCCTAATACTATTCTTCCCATTAACTTGGGAAAATTTCTAAACCTCAAAGTATTTCAATTTCTTTATTTGCAAAATAGAGTCAATTATATCTACCTTGTTTGGGTTTTATGAAGATTAAATTAATATGCAAAACAAATAGATCCTGACAACTTATGGGCAATAAAAAAGTGTCAGCCCTTTTTTCCTTATTGTTAATTGTTGAGTACACTAGCAGGGCAAAGCAGGCCATTTTTTGCTTTTTTCTACTAAGATCTAAGAGAAATGGTAAGACTATATTTTACTTTTCATAATGTATAAGGTTGACAATCAAAAGAAATAGGATTTAGTATTAGGAGATAATCATGGTATTATTCATGTGTTTTCTTAGAAGTAACTGAAATATACTCATCTGAAATTTTATTAACCATAGAAACTGCTCTATAGTTTGACAAATTATTTCAATGAATGGAGTTGGTTAGAAATTTTGTGTATTTTGGAAAAGCTTGTGTACAGCCCAAATATGTTTTTTTCACCATGCAAATATTCAGTTCACAGTTATGCCAGAAGGACTTCTGATGAGTTTTAATACAACACAACTCCCAGATGTAGCAGTTCACATCTAATCTTTCAAAAATTCTGTAAGTTTTAGGCATTTGTGGTAGTCTCCAATGATGGCCACCACAGGTTCCTGCTTTGCATATGTATGCTGCTCCTCCTGTCAAGAGATGGAGTCTATTTCTATGTCCTTGAGTCTGGGCTGGCCTTAGTGACTAGCGTGACTAATAAAACGGGGCAGGAGTGATGCTCTATAGCCTCTGAGCCTAGATTATATTGCCGTTAGAAGTCTAAGACACATGGAGAAGCCGTGTGTAGGAGCTCCAGTTGACAGCCCCAGCTGAGCCCCAGTTGGTAGCCATTATCAACTGCCAGCCATGAGAATGAGCCATCTTGGATGTCCAGCCCAGTCAAGTCTTCAAATGATTCTAGCCCTGATGGCCACTGGACTGCAGCCACGTAAGGAACCCCATGTTAGAACCAGTCAACCTACAGAATCCTAAGAGAAAATAATATAGTGTTGTTTTAAGCCATTAAGTTCTGGATAGTTTGTTATGTAACAAAAATAGATAACTGGAACAGCATCATAAGCAAATAACATGGTGACTCAAAAAAACCTGTTCACATAAAGATGTGGTATCTATTGTATTAAACCTCAAAATATTAAGCAATTTGTGCTCTTCATAGGCCCAAATCCTGTTTTTGATTTCAATGTGATCAGGTTTCAAAAAATATAGTGAGTATATGGTGTTAGATTTGAGGGGGAGAATTGAAATATAGCATTTTGGAACTCTGAGCTTCATATGCATCCATCCATTCATTTAAATATTGATTATGTACATATGCAAAGCAATATGCCAGGTGCTGTGGGGCATAAAGGGATGAATCAGAAAGCTGTACTGATACTAGTATTTTGGAAGACCCTCCTTTTTCCCTCTGAAGACAAGAAAACACAGTGTTCAAGTTTCCTGATCGGTTTTCATTTGGTGTTCTCTTCAATTTTCTTTCTTCCATTCTTTTGACCGTTTTTTTTTTCAGATTGTTAGTTTCTTTGAGTGTTTGGAAAGTGTTTTCCTTTAATTTTAAGGAAAAATAGTTACATACATAATGGCATAGTAATCTTAAAAAAACACACAAACTAGTAGTACTAGTAAGCAATCTAGAATTTTGGTGAAGATTTTTAGTTTTATTATTTTGGCCTCAATTTTTTTTTTTTTCTAGTAAGGAAGAGTCAGCCTGAGCTAACATCCATTGCCAATCCTCCTCTTTTTTTGCTTGAGGAAGGTTAGCCCTGAGCTAACATCTGTGCCCATCTTCCTCTATTTTGTATGTGGGATGCCTCCACAGCACGACTGATGAGTGGAGTAGTTCTGCACCCTGGATTTGAACCCATGAACCCGGGCTGCCAAAGTGGAGTGCAAGGAAATTTAACTGCCAAGCCATGGGGCCAGCCCCCCCAATTTTTTTTTGACCCCATAATATTGAGGTTCTTTCAGTGAGATTTATGTTCATGATCTGGTATAAATGACAGAACGGCTAATAGAATTCTTAACGTTTGCTTTAAATCTGATAAACCAACTATTAATTGCTTTCAAGTATTGTGACTTTGTTAAGAAGATGGACTTTGAAGGGAGAGAAACTGGAGTCTATCTCTGACAATTACTCTTTTTTTTTACTGTAGTAATTTTGAAAACACTCTAAGCCTAAGTTTCAATATCTATAAAATGAGTATAAAAATGTTATTGATATCCAAAGGCTATTGTGAGTATTGGCTACAATTATGCATGTAAAGTACTTGGAGGGCTCTAACATATAGGAAAGAACCAACATTTTTCTGAGATCATGGTCACGGGGGATTACATTTTCTAACGTATAATAAAATGTTGATGCTGAGAGTTCAATGCAATTTTATTTAGGTTCTACAGTGAGTGAGGCAATTTAAAAATTATCTAGACCTATTTACTTTTTACAAGTGGTTTTAAAATTTAAAACAACCATTTAAAAAGCAATGCAAGCTTTCTTTAAATGAAATCCCACGTAGATGGACCATTCCCCTGATTAAAATGGGGAATGGGGACCGGTCTCACTTTCTGCAGTGGTTCTCTTATGACAAAGTCCTAATGGCTTAGCAAAGTCCAGTTTAAAAACTACTGCACTAGGCTGTTATTTCTATGTTTGTAGATCTATTGCTTTCTAGTCCTGTTTTGCCACCTGTTGTAAGCACTTGAAACTATATATTATCCTAAATGTCTTATGTCATTTTTTGCCTCCCTACTGGAGTTCCTGCTCCTTACTCGGCCTGCATAGTCCTAACCTGTGCTTTTGCTTTTTAGAGAGTAGCCTATTGCTCCAGTTTGAAGCTGGAGGGGAATATGTTTTAAGGAAAAAAAACCTTAAAATGCGTTAATTTACTACTGCAAGCGTTTTATCCCAATTACAAAATGAAATCAAAGACGTTTCACCTTACTTGCTCACGCATACTGAGCTACATTTTCATTCCATAGTTTTAAGTTTTGTAATTTGGGATTTCCCCAAATACATTCTAGGGAAGTTGGTGAAGGTACTTCCAGCTGGTGAACACAGATGTTATTTCATTAACATATTTAGCCAAATCTCGATGAATCGTAATATACATTTGCTTAAACCCGGGAGTTCCTTTCCTTGAGTGCCTTTTCTCAGAGACTTCCAGAAATTTCCAGGGATGTTGACAAGTATTCGTGAGATTTGTCTGGTTGTAGGTCTTACTTCAGTAAGTTCAGTCCAGACTCTATAGACCCTAGAGTTGTTCCCCAATTCTTGTGCCCCTCAAGGCTTTGCCATTGCTGTCACTGATGAGGTAGGTATCCTTTATATTTGGCATAAGCAATCTTAGAGCCTGCTCCTGCACCTGTAAAGTGTGAATGAGAATGTCTCCTATGTGATCCAGTATAGGGAGGAGCTAAAAGTTTGCTTAAATAAATAAGTGCTAGAGTAGTTGGTGACAGCTCTTTTAACTAAACAAAAATCAAATTATAAGAATAAAACAAGCTTATTTTAAAATTTAAAACAATACAGATGCACATAGGTAAAAAGCAGGAATCTCCCCTTTTTGGTCCATTTTGTTCAAATCTTCTATATATTTCTACTTTTTTAAAAATTTTTTACATCATATATTTATTCTTTTAATTAGAACTCTTAGAAGGAAAGGAGAGAGAAAATAAGGCAGAGGCAATATTTGGGAAGATAATGACTGAAAATACACCAACTTTATTTTGATTAGTGTTTTACGATATATCTTGACCCATGCCTTCATTTTCAACCTTTCTGTTTTTTCTATATTGTATCTCTTATAAGTAACATAGAGTTGGAATTTAAAAAATGCAGTCTAAATTTTTTTGTCCTTTAACTGGAACATATAGTGTGCATTTAGATTTAAAGTAATAACATTTCAAATTGTCCCATGTTCTCTCTCTTTTCTTGCCTTTTCAGGATTGATTATTTTTTATTATTCCAGTATTCCCTTCTACCACTTTGAAAGTTGTATGTTATGTTTCCTTTCTTTTTGTGGTTTCCCTAGAAATTATAATGTGAATAATTAACACATCCATGTCTAATGTCAAACAATACGTTTACCTCTCTCCTAGATGATACAAGTCTTAAAAATCTTTACTTCCATTTACTCTCATCTTGATTTATATTATTTTGCTAGGTATTTTAATTCTATCTTTTTTATACTCCACAATATATTATTACTATTATTGGTTTTATATAGTCAAAATTCATTTAAATTTACTCAAACACTTGATAATTTCTTTGCTTTTTATTCTTTCTTGTATCTCAGACTTTCCATTTGGAATCACTTTCCTTATACCTGAAGAATATCCTCTACAATTTTATTAGTGAAGATCTGCTGGTGGAAAACTTTCTCAAATTTTGTTTTTAAGAAAAATACCACTATTACTCTCTTTTTAAAAAAAAAGATATTTTCTCTGGATATAGAATTCTAGACTGACAGTCACTTGTTTTCAGCCCATTCAAAGTATCATTCCACTGTCTTTTAGTTTCATCGAAGCAGTTAAGAAATCAGACGTCAATCTGTAGCTCCGTTGAAAGAAATCTTTCTTTTTTCTCTGGCTTCTTTTAACATCATCTCTTTATCTTTGGTATTGTGCTGCTTTACTGTAATGTGATATTTTTTCTGGTAGGGAAGTATTAGGCTTCTTAAATCTGTGGATGGATGTCTCATCATTTCTGGAGTATTTTCAGCCATTATTTTCCCAAGTGTTGTCTCTGCCTCACTCTCTCCTCTCCTTCTGGGGCTTTGATAGAAAATATGTTAGACATGCTAACTCTCCTCAATCTCTCTTGACTTTCCTTTCATTTTCCCCCTATTTCTTTATTTTTTCATATTGCATTGTAGATAGTTTCTTCTGATCTATCTTCCAGTTCTTAATTTTTAATTCACCTGTGTTTAATCTGCTCACAAACACATCAATTGAGTTCTTAAATTTAAATAAATGCATTTTTTTATTTCTAGAGTATCTCTTTTATTCTTTTTCAGATCTGCTGAGTCACTTTTTACAGTGCCCACAGATATGTTAATCCTCTTTAATAGGCCTTTTATAATTTAGAGCTAATTATTCAAATATCTGAAATTTCAATCTTTTTTGGCTTGTTGTTGTTGTTGTTCTCCTAGTGCTGTGATGTGATGTGTACATAGCAAATTTTAATTCTGAGTTGCTTGTATTTTTGGGGCATTTATTTGTGGGAATTTTTGAGTCCTAAGATGAAGATAAATTTCTCTAAAAATACAGAAAGTATTTTTGTTTGTTTCTGCCACATACCTGAAGGAACTATCTCTGGGACCATCTTAAACTAAATTTATAGTCTAAGGTCTTTCAGACCGCACAAGTGATACGAATTTGAGCTGCAAATCTATCCAAAGGCTGGCTTAAGATTACAACTTCTTGGGGAAGATTTATCCTTTATACTCTCCTTAATTCCAAGGCAAATTTTCTTGTAGCCTCCTGGAAGTGGGGAGGGAGGGATGAGTTTACTTCTTATTTACTCTCATTGAGCATATGGCCACCTAGAGTCCCAAATTTTTGGCTGGCAAGAGTCTCTTATAGACTTCCTAACCTGGGTTAAGCTTGTGCTTTGTTTTCAATCCCCATGGCTCTGTGAGGCTGTGAAAATGAAAGTCAAGTTTCTAGGTTCAGAAAATGCCCCCTTGGCAAAAGCATCTGAGTCCTGTGCTTGCTCTTTGGATTCTCTTTTACGCTTAATTTTTGATCGGCAATAACTTACTATTCTGTCATACCATAAATATTTCTAATATGACATTTTTATATTTAATCCAGTATTCTTAGTTGTTTTCAGAAGGATAATCAATCCCTCCAAATTCCTAGCCCCCATAATATCTGAAGCATAAATTCCCATTCTTGTCTATACTAGTAGTATATCCCTTAATCATATGGAGATTTGTCATATCTCTTACTTTGTTGTTAGTAATTATTGGGCTGTATAACATTTTATGTTATATATTTATATGTGCCATCATCCCAACTGTATTATAAACTCCCTAAAAAACCTTTGCTGTGACATGCATGGCACCTAAACAGTGAGGTTCACATTACTGGTACCCAGAATATATTGGTGGTTTGAAAGACTAGGGTACAATTTTTTCATTCAAGGAATATTCTTTTTTTTAATCTATCAGTATGGCACCACTGACCCATTGGCAGTAAGTCATGCTCTTTAAGTTGTTTTCTCCATCAGTACTGATTAATTTGTATTGATCTGTCTCTACTCTCTGGGCAGGAACATTTGTCACCAGGGGCTTGCATTCATGAGACAGAGGAGATCAGGAAATGCATATGCAGACTACTTGCGAGTGTGTCTGAAATGGTAGTGGCAGACATGTTTAGTTTTCCTCTCAATATTTCTATTCCTAGAATAACAAAGACACTGGCCAGCTTGCTTTGTAGTGAAGTATGAAATGTAACTATGTTGTGGTCAACAGGATGTAAGTGGAAATACCCTGTGATAGCTTCCAGGACCCTTCAATACGAGATAACTGGCGTGTACCCATTGAGCCTTTTTTTCTCTTTTCCCTAACTTGCTGCCTAGAATATATGTGATGGCTACAGTTCCATCTCTGTCCATGAGTGAAGACCCATGCCCAAAGGATGGCAGAGTAGTAAGTTAGAAGGAACCTGGGTCTCTGAGGACTTTGTGGAGCAGGGCTGTCCTACTGTCTCTCTGGATTGTTTACCTCTGAACTTTTACCTGAGAGACAAACTTCTAGCTTATTTAAGCCACTGTTATTTTAGGTTTCTGTTATTCACATCTGAACATTATCCAAACTCATCTACTGAGTAAACAGTAAATTCCAGAAATTATGCAGCAGGGGGTTTGTTTATAACTATCTGGGATCTGTGACATAGCATTTAGTCACACCTGATTAACAGTTTTTGTCAATTCTTCTAGAGGTTAAATTGGACGGTAAAGAGCATAAACTAAATATATCATACCAGTTTTGTGTGTTTAAATTAAATGCATAGTGAACTTAGGTTAAAACTCAATGATTTTCAGTATATATTTTGAGTTCTATTATTCTAAAATGTCTTTTGTTATCTTTTTAAAAAGTCTCCAGATTAAATACCTTTCCTGTATGTTATTGATAATTGCATGGATTGGGTAAAACCCCAAAACAAGTGTTGTCAAGCTTGGTTGTGCTTCATGTCATAATGTACTGGGTGGCCCTGGTACCATGAGACATCTTTGCAAATATAACATTGTGGTTTATATCCGCGTATTTAAATTTCCACACTAAAAACAAAATAAAGTGATGAGAGCAATTTCTATGATGTTGATTTTTTGTCATATTACTGAAGTATTAATATGATTCTCATTTTTGCAACTTTGATCAATTTTATGAAAATAAGAAGGAAAATGTAAAAGTTTTAACAAATTATTCAGGAACAGGTAATTATTATGTAATATATCTATTCCAGGGTTTAGAATTGGTTAGCTTTCCAACTCATTCTGTAGGATGGCAAAATCCTACTATGGATTCCAGAAAAAGTAACCCAAAAATGATAACTAAAGGCAAGTTCATTTATGGATATAGATGCAAAAGTCCTAAGTAAAATAATAGCAAATTGAAACAGCAGTATGTAAATCACCATACATCATGACCAGGTAGGTTTATCTCTAGGTTTGCAACTATGGTTCAACATTAGGAAGGTTACTAGTGTGATTCATTTTACCAATAAATTAAAAGTGTGTGTATGGAGGAGATCACTCAATAGATACTGAAAAATTCCTATTCCTGATAAAATCTCTTAGAAATATAGAAATAAAGTGAAAATCTCTTAAATAAATATAGTATTTATAAAAGACCTTAAGCACAGGACTTAGTTAATGGTAAAATATTAGAAGTTTTCACATCAGAGTCAAGCACAAGATAAAAGTGTTCACTACAACTAGTAGTGTCCCACATTAGATGAGAAATCCTGTTCAATTCAATAAATTAAAAAAATTTATATTTTGTATAAATCATATAAGGTTGATCTGTAGTATTATTCATATTATACAGTATATTTGATATGATAATTTACATATTACTTATATAATATATAATTATATGAATAATATATAAATCTCTCTTTATACAATATATATAAATATATTTTAAAAATAATACCATTGATGCAAAAAGAAATGAATAGACTAATGGAACTCTAATAGAATCTCAAACAGATTTATATATACAAGAATTTAATATATAATATAGGTGGCATGTCAGTTTGTTTGATGAATGCTTTCCTAGACAAGGCGGAAAATCTAGAATCTAAAAAGGAAAAAAGTAGAGAGATTTGATTCTTATAAACCAATGAAACAAATAAAAAAACTGAGCATGTTAAAAGATAAACAAATTTAAAAGGTAACCAGTAGAGTAGAATAAAAGTGTGTATATATGTGTATATAATAAAAATTATCCTGTTAATAAAAAGTAGTATATATGTATGTATAACAAAGACTATCTAAAAATCATCTACAAATCAATAAAAAATCAAATTACCCAACGAGGAGAAGGGCAAAGCATATGAAATACATATAAATGCATAAACTTTTGAAATGATACTAACTGCTATGAAAATCAGGGAAATAAAATTAGACCAATTGTTAGAAAAAAGTGAAAAAGATTGATCCAAGTTTGGTGAATTTTTAGGGAAATGGTAACTCTGAATGTACTGTTTGTGGGAATACAAATTAGTTAAGCCTCTTTGGAGGATCTTCGGAAGTCTTTATCAAATTTTTAAAATAAGCTTAACACTTGAACCAAATTCCAATTTCTATGCACAAAGGTACAGACTTATGTACTAAGATATTCACTGAAGCAGAGTTTGTAATTAAGAATAATTGAGATTAGCCTAAATGTAAATCAATAATGGAATGGTTAAATAGCAACTTTACATAATGAATATTCTGACACAGTTAAAACTACTCAGTAAATATCTATAAGAATATTTTTAAGTGAGGGAAAATGATTTTTACAGAACAATGTGCGTGGTATGATTTTCTTTCAGCAAAGAAAAATCTGCTTATTATATGCATACATATTTTGTATTTAAATGCATACACGAAGGCATGGACAAAAGTGACTCTGATGCCCTTTTAGGAAGGGTCTCTGAGAGAGACAGTGAGAGGAGGGCAGTGGGGAAAGTGAAAGATGGTGTTTACTTTGTCACCTATATACTTTATATTATTTAAATTTATTTAAAAAAAGTATAGCCTATTCAAGTTTTAAAACAATTACAAAGATCCAAGATTCTTTCTAGTGTGCGGTTATTCCCTTCTAGATTTTCTTTCTAGTTTGGAGTTATTCCTGCGTGAATTGTTCTATCTATTTGTAAGTCGTACAGCATTCCATGTAGCCATTTTAAGGAAAGCCTGATTGATCATTAGGAATTAAGTATACATATTAAATAGTTTTGCAGGAACAAAAGCAGCATAAAATGTTAGTTGTTACAATAAATGTGTGTGCATAACATGTGGACAGTGGTTACACTCATAATAGATGTACAGGTTCTAACAATGCCATTTTTTTAGGTGTAAATACAATTCTTAGAGAGAGAAGACTTGAGGTAAGATAGTGCATTTCTATTTATTCTTTTGAGATAATCTTAAAGATCCTGAAAATTAGAGGAGAAAAAATTAAGTGAAGAAGATTACTACAGGAGTTGTTTCTAGATTGTTTCATATTCTGCTAGCTCAAAACATCCTCCTGAAGGGACCAATGCCCTTCGCTTATACTTGCTATGTTTTCATTGGGTTAGGAACAAGAGACTTCAATAAACCCTGCAACTTACTTGTAGCCATTGGAATTCCTATCATGTTTTTACTACTTGGTGGAAGCAGATGTTTGTCACATGAATAGGAGTGATGGCTCTTGTTTTTTGACATCATTAATGTCCCAGAAAGTCAAGGTTTTCATTGAGAGAAAATGAAAACTTAAATTGAGGAAGAATAATGCCCAGTGAAACTGTTCAGAATTTTTAAATTTATATTGAAAGAGAGATAAAGGACTTTAAAAAAGATAATGTGATATCTTCTGAGGGAACAAGTTCTAGGTCATTTGATGTTAGAGGAAAGCAAAACATTTCTTCTTTTATGGTTGGAGAAAACAAACTGATGACACATGTGTACCAGCTACATTTTTACTGTTACTGCTGATAAATTCAACTTCATATTGACTCCATTTGTGAAACCTGAACTGGTTTTTTGTGAGCCAATTAAGAGTTCTGCTAGTGTGTGGTGGGGTCTAACAATGCGTTGGGAGACAGGTTAGTATGCGGAATGCAGACTGAGACAATAGTGAGAAGGCTGTTGACTCAGGAGGACCTAAATTTTCCACCTGCTGTTGAAATTTCAGCATTTATGGAAACTGCAGCCAGAGAGGCAGTATTGATTCTTACTGTAAAATTCTAAGCTAGAAGGAGGTCCATCAAGGAAGGGCCTTGGTAAGATAGAGGAAATTGAAAGCTTAGCTAGCCAAAATGCATGTCTGTGTACTTCTATTAAATGAGGGATTTCAGAGTAGTGTGTGAAAGAATGAAACTGAGACTCAGATGAAGAAACCAAAAGCAAGGGAGGTCATACAGTTTAGCTCTTGTTTCATTTCTGGTACATCAAGGGCAACTTCCTGGCTCTTAGTCTACAGCCCTTTCTGCTACATCTGGTCATTCTTTTCCTTCGAAGAGAAAGCTTTCTCAGGAGCAGAACTGAAGCATGTCAACAAGGGAATCTCTATGGACGGAAACATGTGGGGGGATAAAGAGTATGGTAATAATGTAAGTGGATCAGCACAAGAGTGGTAAAAGTAAATTTTGGGATAGAATGTGGTTGGAAAGCTTCTTTTCTGAAACTGGGTGAAACACAATTTAAAAGCCAAATTATATGCAAAAAGAATAAAATTGGAATATGAAATAGAGATTCAAATATTTATGATGCAGATTCTCTGTTTGTAAAAGTGATTTTTCCTATTGACAATGATGTCTGTTTAAATAATTATCTGTGCTTTTGTATAGGTAGTTTGATCGTTAGGAAGCATTAACAATATCCCTGGCCTGTGTTAACTGTACTGCTTAGGTTCAGATTCTATTTGGCATCCCTTTTTGACAATCTTTGCTTTTTATTAGTGGGCACAGAGAGATGGTTACTGAGTAGCACGGAAAAAAATCACTTCTTCCATTTTAATTTTAATGGTAGGTGTTTGAACTTAATTATTTAATTCGTTAATGGATTCAATATGTATGTATTGAGCACCTGTTCTCTACCAGATACTGTGATGGAGATAGAGTGGTGAATAAGATGATGATGGTCCCTGTCATTATGGAGTTTTCAGTCTAGCAGACTTTAGTAGAACAATACAATGCCTCCTTATCAGAATTTTTTAGATAATTTTTATGCTGCTTATAAAATTAATAGAATGTTAATGCAAAATACAGGAAAAGATAAAGATGTTCAGGATAGATGAAAAACGGTATCAGTTCATCTCTTGGAGATAACCATGTTAAAGTTTTGATATGTTGCTTTCAAATTATTTTTTTGAGGGTATGGAGATCTATGTGTCAGTGCCTATGTACCTTTACCTGTCTTTCTGTTATTCATCATCTATCTATCTATTCCTACACACACACACAGACACAAACACACTTTAACTTCTGCTCTACTCTGTTCCCTCATATAGACGTCTCTTTGACTTCTTAAGACGTCCTTCCTCACTGCTTCAAAGCTCCTGATCAGAATACCCAGCTGCCTCCTACAGTCCCTCTTAAGTGGGTCACATCCATCATACCACTTAGCCCTCAGGAATCTTATGCATCCTTGCCTTGCTAAATGGTTAAAGTACAAGCTGCTCCTTATGACTATCTTCACCTTGCTAACACAGGTCACTCCAGCCCATTGCCTACTTTCAGATTGAAAAGCAGGCTCCAGTCTGCCCACATTCCAAGAGACACACATCCATCTCTATCCAGAACTCTCACCGTATTTCAGTCCCATGCAGCAATGGGGCTACCATTCCGCAGGGCTGGGACTCAAGAGTGATGCCAGCCTCTCTATCTTGTGGATGTCCTACCCTTTATTGGTGTTTCTTTTTGGAGCATTTGAGGGAGGGCTTGGAAAGGAAGGGAAAGGGAAAGGGAAAATGCTACTCTACTGCCTGTGGCTACTCTTCTCTCTTAAAGGTGTTCTGTAATCAACTTTTGAACTTTAGACTTCACTTAAGTAGGTTAGAGGTGGTGCGTGTGGGGGCGCTGATAGTTACTGGACTAGTTCTGTTCTTTTCACTGAATCCTCCTTGGATGGGTCTAGCATCTCTCTTTAGAATGTGTGGTTATTTATAACCCATTGTTCTAAGTTTTGGAGTTTCAGCCAGAATTCTAAGACAACAGGAAGAGTCCTATTCAATTTCCTATTACAAATTCCTATTCCTTTTCAACTCTTTTTTTACCTGTAATTATACCATGAGCATTTAATCATGTCATTACATTTCTTTGGAAATGAAATATTAATAGTTATATATTATTTCATCTCATGAAAGTATCATAATTTATTTCCCCTTTTAATTGTTTATAATGTTAGTTTTTTTTCTATTTTATTACAACAGTAATACATACTCATGATAGAAATTTGGAAAATACAAAAAAGTACAAAGAAGAAAACAATATCATTTGTAATCCCCATGAAAAAGAACTGCCCACATTTTGCTATGTTTCCTTCTAGGTTTTCTCCTCCTGAATAGATACAGATAGATACATAGATATATGGAGATAGTTATATCTATGTATGTGTGTGTATATATATATATGCATATACAAACATATTTAATCTCATTTACGTTTTATATTACCATACATCTACATTTAAAAATGAGTGGGGTTCCTACTGTATATAGTTTTGTATCCTGTTTTCACTTTCTATATATTTTGATTTTTCTTCATATTTGAAGAAATATTTTAAAAACCTCACTTTTTTTTTTACTATAAAATGATATGTATTAATTATAGAAAATTTAGAAGATATAGATTAGCAAAAAAGAATAGTCATGATAGTATTAACTATTTGGTATCTATCCAATCTGAATCTATCAAACAGATTTTAGGTAGAAATGAGGTAACAATAATATGAATCCCCAGTTCTCACTAGCTCTAAAATACACCAGTCTTCTGCAAAGTTCTCTCCTATCCCCGTTCCCTCCAGTTATCTATGGCACTCTTCACATTGGAATGCTAATCAGTTTCACTTCTGCTTCTCACTCATCTATTGGTAGCAGCTGTATTGAGATGAGAGGACCTGCGTGGCTACATCCCTCCAGAGAACCTGGTGGGTGGGTGCAGTGTAAGCTGCCAGGCTCTAGTAGCCAGAAGCACTACTTGTTGCCCATCTGGGAGCTCAATCCAGTTTGTTTTACCCAGCTTCTTCTCTGCTTAGAATTCTCTTGAGGGACCCCATAGTTCCACCTTGAAATCTGGCCTTTGTACTATCATCCCTCCACCTCCCATAGTCTGAGAATTGTCTGTATATGTGTGCAACTCAATTGTAGACACAATTTAAAATATACCCCTTTCCAGGGGATGCTTCGGCCCTATTATAATTCATTAGAAGTTAGAAGGGGAGTTGACACTGACAGTATTTGGTTACACACACACACACACACACACACACACACATTTATGATTATGGAATAAGTTTTATAATATACATCATATTTTATACCAAGTATTTTTCTGGGTGTGTTTATTATAAAATATTTTACACATTTAAATATTTTTATCTGTATATGTACGTGTACATGGTGGTTTTAAAGATGTGTCGACAGAACCTCCACTCAAGAGATGGAGCTTAATTACCTTCCCCTTGAATATGGCCTAGACTTAGTGACTTGCTTCTAGTGGTAGAACATCACTCTTAATATTAGATTAAAATACTGCACATTGATCTTAAGTGTGTGCTCTCTCTCTTTTTTTCTCTCTCTCCCTCTATCTCTGTCCACTCCCTCTGGGAGAGGCAAGGTTGTGAACAGTTCTGTGGAGAAGTCCACATGGTGAGGAAATAAAGCCTCTTGCAATCCTTCTCGGCTCAGAGGAGGATCCTTCAGTCCCAGTAAAGTCTTCAGAGACTGCAGCCCCAGCCACAAGCTTGACTGCAACCTCATGAGAGACGCTGACCTCGAACCATCCAGCTAGTCTACTCCCAGATTCCTGACTCAAAGAAACTGGGAGAGAATAAAAATGATTGTTGTTTTAAGCTGCTTAGTTTTGGAGTAATTTGTTATATAATAATAGATAACCAACACAAGATAGATAGATGGATAAAATAGATGATAGAGAGATATGTAAATTACAAAGAAGGCATAAAATACAAACCTGTGACCCAGCACTCAGCTTGCAATATGCTTTGCCACTCAGTATATCATGAACACTTTTGTATGTCACTAAATTTTATCCTATAACATCATTTAAAAGTGATTGCTAGTATTCTATGGCATAAATATAATTCACTTGACCCCAATACCATATTTTGGATATTTAATTAATATCTAATTATTCATAATGAACAGTCCTGTGATAAACATCAATAACTGCATAGTCAGGATCCTTAATTGCAAGCAACAGAAACTTTTTCTCGCTGATTTAAACAGAAAAGGAATTTATTAAAATGGTATTAGACATAAAATTACTTTAAAATAAAAAGTAAAAAACCCTGAAAAACTAAACAAAAGATACTAGGAAATGGAAAAATGACACACTGTATAGAGGTTTAGATACTAAGAAATGAAAAAAGAGTGCCAAGTGTCCACTGAAATCCACATTGGCACAAGCAACATAAACTTAAACTCTTCCTTCAGTAATTAAAAAAGAAATTCTCCCTCCAACGTAATGCAACTAACCTTCATGCATCCAAAATGCGTTCACCTCCTCGCCAAAAGGGGAACACCACAAAGTCTCGTTCCTTACTGCATTGGACAAATCCATTTTTCTTTTAGTTTATTTACAATCCATTGTAATCGTATGAGCCAAACTGAAAAGTTGTTCAGCACCAACTGTACAAAACAGCGGGAAGAAAGGGTGTGGAAGAAGTGGGAAGTTTTTAAAGTATATAAACACAGGAAAGGACGAAAACACAAGAAGGTGTTGCAGTCTTCTTTCACATGAGACTGAAGTTGGTGATTATGACTTTTCTCTTCCACTACTCATTTCATGTCTCTTTTTTTATTTAGCCAATACCTCAAATGTTCAAGGTTCTTCACCTGAGGTAGTGTCCCAAACCTTCATTCTTGAAGAATCTAAGCCTCTGGGTGTCTTTTCTACATGGATGCTGTGGCCTCCCGATGAATTTTATCAACAAACAAGTCAGAACCAGGAGGCACCCCAGAACAATCTTTGAGTTCCTTTAATATTTCTTACATTCCTAATTGTGTAGCAGCAATTCTAATTCTTCTCCACAGTCGGGATCAATCTCAGAAGTCGACACCGTAATCCGCTTTATTGCCTGTTCACTTAGTGGCACGAAGGGCCTGAATCGGCCAGGTGGTATTGTCAACTTACCAGGTAATGATTCCATTGTTATCTTCTGATACAAGCCTTTCTGCCTCGCTTACTGAGATGACCAAACCAACAGCACTCAGAGTTTCATGGATAGAAAGCTAAATTTTGAGATTGCCCCTATTTTGTGCAGGGCCTTCTGAAATCCAGGATTTTTGTTCGCTTTTCAGTCAATTGAGCATAGACAGCTCTCCATGATAGCTTAGGCAAGAATAATAGTGTGGCTCAAAACTTACTTGTACCTTCAGAACCTAGTGAGGGCCAGTTCTATCTATTCATTTCCATTTGATGATGGAGCACTTTGGGGTATACTTGGCTTTATAGACAACTGGATTAATACACAAATTCATAATGTGGAGTTGCATGTCCCATGGTCACATGTTTAGTTGTAAACAAGTACCATAGACAACCTAGGATCTATCACTCAAAATAAGGAAAGACACTTGAGAAAAGGGAAATGGCTTTGCCCACAAATCTTAAAGATTTCCGCTGTGATTCTCCTATTGGGGCTGGCTGCCAACCTAACCATCAGATTTCCTGGGTATAAAAGCAAAGTAGTGAAGCTACTTTCAGTCAAGTCTGATCAGCTGAAGAGCCTTCTTTTCCTCTGTGACCTTACTTGAAACTGGCACCTTTTAATATATCTCATAAATGCTCAGATGGTATACTCAAAAGTGGTTATGTTTTCTCCCCAAAACAAAAATGACCCAAGCGTTATGCCTTTTGTAGTGGATACAAATTATCGCACCTTATCATTCACTTTGTTTGGCAGAACCCATGTTTCTCTGGAAACCTCTTTTACAAAAGTTAATATTAGGCTTCTGTATTTTTGTGGTTTTGTCTCCTATTTTCTGGCAAGTGTATATTTTACACAGGTATGTTTTACCTGGGGTTACTAATATTTCCCACGAACCTGAATAATGTCTGTAGGGTGGTGAGACAATCCACTTCTCTAAAGCGAATACGGTTTCTCTCTTACCAAGGCTCACAAGAAGTGGAATTTCCCATATACTGTGTAGGAATTTCAAGAAAGTGAAAAAGGTCTAACACAATAATGAATGATTCCTGTTGGGTCAGAATTTGCAATCAAGGAAGATTAACAACTCAAAGTACTTACTAATTTGAATGAGGTTGAGCAATACAAGTACACTTGACAATCAGGCTCTTAAAAAGAAGACCATTAATTAAGTGCATCATTCAAATACAGAACTCAGTGTACTAGTCACTTTTACCACACCTTGATCCTATGAACAAGACGTGCTTCAAAATTTTAGTTTGTATTGTTTTAATGTGGAAAATGTGAATGTTTTCTTCATGGACTGATTCAAACTTTCTGAATAACACTAGGCTCCCATAATTATTTGTTCTGGGGGAGATATGGATAAATGGGTTTAGACCAGGGTGGACAAGAGACACCCACTACACTGAACCTATCATGCTTTGGTTCTTTACTTCTTAATGACAGAAAAGGAGACAGTTCCAATGTGGCCAGTTTCTTGTCTGTGCAGAGGTGAGGAAATAGTACCAGACTTGTCAGTTTGTGAAAGATGACATAAGTGGAGCCATATTAAAATAGAGCCAGAGCAGCCATTTCAGAGGAATTGCCTTACACGAGTTATTTTCTTTATCTTCCACACTGGACTAAGCCACTGACATTCCAAGAAGTGAGTAAGAATATCCTGTTGGTAAGGACTGATGAAATTGGACTTTGCTGATGGCTGAATCACTAACCAATCAACGAAGTACAAGCCTAGACTTTTGCCTGTTGACTGAATCTCAAGTCAATCAATGAAGTACAAACCTAGCCTTACCTCATCTAGCACCAATGAACTCTTCTTTAACACAACTCACCTCATCCTCTCTTTTCCCCGTAAAAACCCTGAGCACCTCTCCTGTAATTGGGACACTATTTTGGTTTCTACCTGAATCTGTGCTCCCCAAATTGCAATTCTTTGATCTCAAACAAACACTTTGCCTCTTAAACTGGTTTCTATTTTTGTAGGTTGACAGTCTATTCTTTATTAAAAATTACCTGCCTACTTTTTCCTGTTTGTCCAACAAATCTTCCATCCTTTTTCATGTTTGCCTAACCCAGTCATTTGGAGTTTCATTGTCTCTCTTCATACACATTACCCTGGCCAAAGGGGTACACATTACCCCCATCTCAGGGGTAATTACATAAGTATAGCTTTTAATGATTAACAAGTAACATTCAGGGAATGCCTTATTTAAAACATTTTTAATTCCAATTAAGTGAAAATATTACTACAGGACACGGGTATTTTAAGTTATGAGGAATACCTGATGGGTGATGTTAGATGTCTGATTATTTCAGGATTAATTCTTATAAGTGCAATTTCTGAGTCAAAAGGGGCACATATTCATAAGGGGCTGGGGCAAAATTGGCCCCAAGAAAAGATGAATTAATTTATAACTCTACTAATAGCATGCAAAGAGCTTATCTCTTTATACCTTTGCTAACCTTAGATATTACAAATTAACACAATCTTTGACAATTTGTTAGGTAAAAGATGTTATCTCCTTATTATTTAAATGTAAGAATCACATATTTTTATAGATTTCTTATAATAATTTTTGCCAGTTTTTAAATTGAAGTTTTTGTTTTCTTAGTGATTTCTAAGAACTTTTAATATATTTAGAATATTAAGCATTTACATGTCATTTATGTTTAAAATATTTTCTCCTGATTTTAATATGGCTCTAGTTAGAAGAAATACATGTTTTAAATATGTATGTGATAAATATATCAATATTTTCCTTATTTTCTTCTGCCTAGATGCATTGATAGCATAACTAGAAAGTCTTGATCTATGCTAAATTTGCGTAAATGTTCCCCTGTAATTTCTTATAAAAGATCTTGTTTCATTACTTCAATATGAATCTTTATCCAATGTGTAATGTGTTCTGGGGTATCTCTTGGGGGTAGTGATTTAATTTTTTCCCCAAATGATTAATTTCCTACTCCATTTATTAAATAAATTGTCCTTTCTCCCCTGACTTACAGCACTATCTTATCCCACGTTGAATTCTTAAGTATGTGAGTCCATGGTCTGTCTGTGGACACACTATCCTGTTCCCACTGTCTGGTTTGATTCTCTGCCTCTACACTGTTTTGATTATTGCAGGTTTTTAACACATTTTATGCATTATATTCAGTTCTTGTTTTGACTTTGGTTGGTGAGAACATATTGTTTTCTAACAATATTATTTTCTAAATGACTCAATTTGTCAAAATTATTTAATCTGGAGTTTAATTCCTAGGATATTGTTTTAAAATTGTTTTGAATTGGCGATATATTCCTATGTTAAATAATTATTTATGACATTTGTATTCATCTCCATAAGTATATTACCAACAGTTATTTAGTTTTAACAATTTTTAATTGGTTTCAAGTCACTATCTTACCTTAGTAGATAACATATTCTATATTCTATAGGTCTTTGTTTTGATTGCCATTTTAGTGGGTTCAAATTAGACTTGGAATAATATTTTGTTTTCCAAGGGTCCTTTAGTAATATTTTTTGTTAGCTCATACACAGACACACATCCACGAGCATAAATACACATAGACATATATCTAAAGCTCTCTTTCTGTTACTAGTATACAAGTTCATATTTTAGCTGGGTACTGATTTTTGGGAAGATGATACAAATTTTTTTCCTTAAAAATATCTGTAGATGTTACTTTTTAGTATAATTCTTAATTCCGATTCATTATTCAGATGGCTCTAGAATACCGCTTATTTTATCCTGGAGGACTGTGGGTTTTGGTATTTGACCTACTGCATATCTTAGGTTATCATTTTGTTATTCTTATGTAAAATGCTTATTTTGATATATATACAATTATTAATTATTCCATTGTCTTTGACATTTTGTGTCCCTGAGTATATATTTGAGATTTTTCTAATTTTTTTTTATGTAGCTTACTTTTTTCTGCCTATATACTTTGTCATTGTATTCAAAATTTTCTTCAAGAGAGTTTAGGTAGTTGGCATCTTTTCAGTAAAATTTCCTGCAGCATGTAGCGCAACATCAGTCCCGTAAACCCAGTGTGCTTGCACTGCAGCTTCAAAAGCTTTTCTACAATTATGTCCTTGATTTTTTCTTCTGTTTTAATGTCTTGTTTTTTTCCCTTGGAATTTGTGTTTTGGATTCACTGCATTGTGGGTTACCTCTTCAGGTTTGCACCTCTCGTCACCGATTTCATTTTTCTGTACTCTTTATTATACTTGACATTGATTTTAATACAGATCTTAATTCTTCTATTAAAATGCTAATTTTCTCATATTATTCCCTTATTTCATCCAACTTAAGGCTTGTCCCTGGACCTACTCTCTATTCTGCATTTCAGTCATGTTCAGTTTTATTTTAGTTTGATCTCATATCATTTCATTTGTGTCTCTAATTTAACAGAGTGCATGCTTTCAGGAAATTTCTGATAACGGGGGGAAGTGATGCTTTCTTATGACAGTAATTCTTCTGCACCTTGAGTGTATCTTTCCTGTGTAGAATCCCTTCAAATTCCCTACTATTATTAATTTATAATTACTCGTTCTTGAATAAAAGATTAATTCAAGACCAATGTTTGTCATTAAACATTAAACACTTAGCTAGTTGTGTTTAGATTTTTTTTTTGTTAGATCTTAAGCTAGTATTTGGATGATGTGCACAATTATAGTCTGATTTTGGAGGGTTATGGTAATTCAGATAATGTCAACTCTACTGGACTATAGAGAAATCTCTTTCTTCTGTGCCAAGTTTATGGAAGATAATTTTTTCCTGAATAACTTGAAGCATTTTATGTTTCTTCCTCTGTGAGAAACAGTACATTTAAAAATTCAATCCCTGAACTCTTTTCGAGTTTTTATTGTCTCTGTCCCTCCTAGTTCCTGACCTCGTATCCTGATGTCACGTTGCCCCTTCTCTTTTAATCTGATAATTGCTACACATGGCTGAAATTGTTGTCATTAAAAGAAGAAAAACAGGGAGCACTAGTATGAGAGAGAGAGGTGAGCAGAAGAGGATTCTCTTGGGTGCTAGTAAAGAAATTTGATGTGAATATTGATTAATATTCAAACTGTTACTCTTGCAACTTTGTATCTCTTTCTGCTGCGTGAGAGTGGGTTCAGTGTTCTTAGAAGAGTGAACGTATAAGGGCCAATCGGTGGAAGAGACCATTGTGGGCCTGGGACTGTAAGCAGACTGTATGAATGGACTGTATATAGAAAAGGATAGGAGAAGATGTGGCTGAGGAGGAGGTCAGGGGATTCATCATTATATACATGTGGAGTTTAACTTTATCCCAAAGGAGATGTTGAAATGTTTAGAGTGGGTGGATGACATGGTGGGACAGAAAGATCTCTTGGGCAATTATTTGATCAGAGCAGGACGAGACTCCTGATGGATAGAGCTCATAAGAATTTATTGCGATGGGGCCGGCCCTGTGGCTTAGCGGTTAAGTGCGCGCGCTCCGCTGCTGGCGGCCTGGGTTCGGATCCTGGGCGCGCACCGACGCACCGCTTCTCCGGCTATGCTGAGGCCACAGCCCACATACAGCAACTAGAAGGATGTGCAGCTATGACATACAACTGTCTACTGGGGTTTTGGAGGGAAAAATAAATAAATAAATAAAATCTTAAAAAAAAGAAGTTATTGTGATAGTCCAGGCAAGAAAAAGGTAGCAGCCCAGAGGGAAAATGAAAAGGACTTTGTAACTGGAATAGAGGGCAAGGGGAGAGGAATCCAGGATGATTCTGCCGCATTTGGTTAGTTTCATAGGGTCGATGAGTGGGACATTTGCTGAAATAAACTGGTTTGTAGGGGCTGCAGTAAGGAGTGATAATGAGTTCAATTTTGGTATTTCATTGGTGATTTCATATAGACAATTTTTTACACAGGCAATCACTTTAACTTTAGTAGAACGACAACAACAAAATGTTTCCAAGGATAAAATAAGCTAAATTTTTAGAATGCATGTATTGCCTATTTAAACTATTTCCACTGTGGTATGTTGTTGTTAAGGCCAACGAAAGGGGAGAAATTAACCAGCAAGATCAGTATTTCAATCAGCGTGGAGTTGGCAGCATGGGGCAGTGAGAAGGAGCCTAGCTTTGGAAGACAGGAAATTAATATCCTTGAACGGATTTTACTCATTAACAGTAGGAATTGGGGCAAGACAGTTAGTCATTTGGCTTCTCAGTTCCCTCTTTGTAAAAGATAGATAATATCATCTTTCAAATTATTTCACAGAGTCTTAAGATTTGAACTAGATAGCTGATATGAAATTGCTTCCATATGCTGGTTTCATGTCTGGAATGATGAGAAACAAAATATTAGATGTTTGTTGGAAACTGCATTGGGGCAAAAATTTTCTGACGGGCTACCCTATGATGTAAATAAGACTAGCCTTTTGCACATTTTAATGCCACCTTCGACAAAGGAATATATTTAACTCAATTTTTCTAAACATAATAGTTTGGAGACTAGAACACTGCAAATGTAAATTCTGACACAGTACACATAAAATAAACCTAAATGGCAGTATTTAGAGCCAGAGAGGATATTTTTTGCAATCAATTTTTTAATTAGCATTTTCCTTTATTAAAAATACAAGAAGAGAGAAAAGAAAACAGTTTTGCATTCAATATTAATATAATTTTCAACTCGTGGCTATGATTACATCATAAATATCACAGCCAAACTTCTCACAGAACTAAATACAGAGCATTTCATATTCTTTCAAACAAGTTCACATAATTAAGAAAGTGTTTTTCAAATGAAATAGAATTATCTCGTTTACTCTGCTGTATTTACATATGTCTTTCATGAAGAGCTATTTGGCAGTAAATCGAGCTGTTCTTTAAATAAGCATACCAAAATACTTCTTCGGAGTCTAAAGTTCTGCTAAGAGGAAAAAAAATCCACACCAATTTTGCCTCTGAAAAGATATTATCACTGCTCTTTTTGTTGGTCTAGAGACAAAATATTGGAGAAAATGGAATTTTACCAAAAGCAAGTTATGAATTCTCTTCCACAGAATCTTATCCTACAGTTTTTTGTAAAGCAATAAAAATTAATGAATTAGGAGAAAAAACCCTACCTATTTGCCTCAAAGTATTTTGGAATAAAGAAACTGATAATTATTTACCTAGTTGCAAACCTAGGTAAGCTCCCCTTGGGCAGAAGTCCAAATGAAAGGCTTAAACATTGTAAATTGTGTTTGTCACACAAAGCCCTACATGTTCAAAACTCAAAATAAGCTGGCCCCACATCTGATTGGCAGATATTATTAGCTAGTGTCCATTCATCACTATGGGTTTCATTACCAAGTTTAAACTTTGGGGTGTGTTAATATCTTTCAGAGATTCTATTTTAACTCTGTTGTTAAAAAATGGAAGACATTTTAACAGTTGAGTGGTTTTGGGAATCAGTTTCCAGCTTGTGACTGAGTGTCAAGTGCATTCCTGTTGATATTGGGAAATTAGTCTAGTGGTTCAGAGCTGGTCTCTGCAGTCAGGCTGCTTGGGTTTGAATCCTAGCTTGGCTACTTAGTAACTGAAACACAATATTTTCCTTCTCTGTGCCTCAGTTTCCCTAACTATAAAATAGGGACAATAACAGTACCTATCTCATTGTTGAGAACATTATATGAGTAAATATATAAAGTATTTAGAAAGGTTCCTGACATGTTGTAAGTGCTCAGTAGTTATAAACTATTGTTACTATTATCAGCTCAAAGGGAATTGTTATAATATAAAGCTGATAAACAGTGAAAAGGAAAAGATTTGCTCTTTGATAGTGCCCTTGACATGGTAAGGATTTGGGGAAGGAATGTACCATTGATGGGCTCTACCAAATGATGACTCCCCTTCCTAGTTCTTGGGACTAATCTTGGAAAACCAAGAGGAAGAGGAGTATATCGCTATATCCCTAAAATGCTGGTGACCTAACTGGAACCTTCAGTTCTTTTCTTATTGGTAACACTCATTCCCAAATGAATCCCTCCTCTCCCCGTCCCTGCCCCCGCAAACTTGCAAAACCCACATGCTTCACTTGAGAAATACGTGTGCCGAGTTTGAAATTTTAAAATTCAAACTCTTTTAATTTTTTGCATACACATAAATTCTGGCAAATTTCAATGCTGGTAAAAAAAAAACCACGTTTTTGCTTGTTGGAATGCTATTATCGCTCCAAATGATTGAACAGATTTCTTCAGCCTTTCTAAATGTAATTCATTTCTGAGAAGACAATAAGGATGAAGAATGTCTTCCTCAAGGGTCATACTAGGGGAAGCTTAAAAAGTACTGAATTTGTGCACATAACATACAGAAAAAGTTTCTTCCCATCCATAACTGGTTATTTTATATACTCCTCTTTTTAAAACTTCCAATGAGACAACATAGCCTTGACAAAATGAAGAATGAGTTTCAACTGCAACCTATAATCCTCATATAACCTATTTTGATGGATAGTTTTATGTGTCAAGTTGTGTAGGCTACATTACTCACATTTTCAATTACACACTAATCTAGGTGTTGCTGTGAAGTTATTTTGTTCAAGTGTTAACATCTGCAATCAGTTCACGTTAAGAAAAGAACACGATCCTTGATAACGTGGGTAGAGCTCATCCAATTGGTTGAAAGGCCCAAGAGCAAAGCTGAGGTTTCCCTGAAGAGATTCCATGTGAAGTCTGTTGTGCCAGCTCTTGCCTGAGAGCTTCCAGCTTCTAGGCCTGCTCTATGAATTTTGAACTTTGCCCAACCAGTCCCCACAATCTCATACGGCAATTCCTTGAAATAAATTTCTTAATATATATACATATCCCACTGCTTCTTTCTCTTTCTCTGGTAGGATCCTGACTGATACACTCTTCACCTCACTTATGATGTAAAATGCAAAGTACAAATTTCACTGGCCTAAGACTTTTTACTTAAACTGCAACAACACTACTCAGCATCTGACATTGCTGGTTTTTAACTTTTTATTGAAATATTACACACATACGAGGAACACATATCAAATTGAACACACCTGTGTCACCAACACCCAGATCGAGAAATGTAACATAATCTGCACCCCAGAAGTTGCCTTGGTGTTCCTTGTCATGATGCCCCCCTACCCCGCTCCAAGGGTAACTAGTGCCCTGACTTCTAAATGCATAGATTAGTTACCAGGCATACGATTTTAAGTAGGGTTAAGTAAATGTGACTGAAGGATAGATGTCATTATCTTGAGACCTTGGGTGAGGTCTTAAAGCAGACAATCTCATTACTCAGAAGCTGCTATTTGTTAGGGCTCACTAAAATTTAGAGCAAATGATGAGTTTTTCTTACGATCTTAAAGTCTTCATCACTAGAGAGGTTTTTTTTTTACGTGTATATTATGAATTCTACTGCAATTAATAGTTAAAAAAACCTGTCTAAAAAGAAGAGGATTTAGTAGACAGATTTCTGCCCCCACATTATTTAATAATTAATTTCAAAAATAATTAATTCTGTAAAATGGAAGCTTATGTTTCATTTCAAACTTCAAGCCAGTGGTATTGTAGTGGCCTCACTGAATATTCCAGCTTTTCCATAGAGACACATAGATCAGTTTCTTTGCAGAAAAGGGACTTGCTATGATATACACCATAAGAAAATGTCCCTATTGTTGACATTTACAAGATCTATTATTGGTAGCACTTTACCGACTTTGTGAAGCTCCCCTAGGCTTCTACAGCTGTTTCCTAGTATCACATATGCGATCAATCCACAATTCCTCACTGGCAAATTAGAACTTGCCTTACAAAACTTCAGAACTTGCATTACATAAATTCTGCCTCAGTGGTGGGAAATTTCCCATCCCCAGAAAGGTTTGTGAAAAGATGAATCCTTCGGAAATGAATCTGGGAAAGGACTCCAAAGTTCCTGCATACACTCTCTTAAGTACTGTCTCCTCTGGCCAGACATCTCCCGGGCATCTGTAATAGCATCCCCTCTCTCAGTCAGTTCGAGCCCTCAGTGCTACTCCTCCCTTGGAGGGTATTACTCAGATCTAAATATACACCACTCCTGAAATCCCTTAGGTTATAAAAAATTTCATGACATTTGATTTATTGACGTGAAAAAAGAAGAAAAAGATCAGGGAAATGGAAAGCCCTTGTTCAAAAGCTCAGCCATTCTAGCTCTCAGTGTGGTGATGAAAACAAAATCAGATTAACCTGACCATTGAGGATTTCCACTTTGACAAAATGGATGTATTTATATCGTAGTAATATAGGTATGTCTTATCTTCACTACCGCAGATGTCTTAAGGGTAAGATATCTTCCCAATAAAGCTTTGCGTTGCCCCCAAAGTGCCTAGGGCAGGTGCTCAATCAGTATTTATTACGTGGATTAAAAACAATAACCATCACTTGGTTTTTAGTATTAACCCATTAAAATTAGAGCAAATTATGCAGTTTTGAGGATGAACATTGTTTATACTCCAAAAGACATTTAGTTTTCCTGGCCACTGCCTAATCTTTTAAAGGAAGAATAAGCAGAACAAATCTAAATAAAGCCTTGATATGTCAACACCTGGAGGCTGCACATTATTCTGATTCTGGTTATTTTATCTTGAGAAACAGAAGATCAACAGAAATAATCAAGGGGACTGACTGGTTTCCTTATAGAAAAAGAAGAAGGAGATCATGAAGAACTGTGACAAGGACATGGCCAAATCCTATAAAATTCTTGATCTCATTTCTTCCTTTAGTTGTCAATCTTTATAGCAAAACTCCTTGAAAAGTATATCCATACCTCTTGCATCCAATTTCTCTTCCCCATTCTCCCTCAAATCCTCCCCAATCTGCCTTTTGCCTGCACCAAATCTGCTCTACCCAAACTGACCTCCGGGAGCCACACATCTCTGGCCTCGTAGGACTTGATTTACCATTCCACAAAACTGATCAGTCCCTCTTTTTTGAAGTTCTTAGCTTAGCTTCTAGGCCACGCTCTTCAGGACTCTCCTCTGCCTGTCCTTCTGGGGGTTTGTGTCTCCTCCTCCTCATCTATCAGACGCCTTAATGTTGGCATGCTTAGGGCTCGCTTCTTGCCTCTCATCCTCTCTGTTTACATTCACCCTCTTGGTCATCTCCTCAGCCTCCTGGCCTGAGTTACCTTCTGTATGTTGATAATTCAAATTTATAATCTCAGGCTCACCTCCTTCAAGACTCCCAGTTCCAGCTGCCTATTCAACATTTTAAGTGGATATCTAATAGGCATATCAACGTTAATGTGTCCAAACTGACCTCTATTTTCTCCCAAACCTCCTCTAATCTGTCACTGCAAACTTGTTTCTCTGTGTTCCTCCTTATCTCAGACTCAGGCCCCACATCTCATCTTGAACTCCTCTCTCTCACACTTTACATCTATCAGCAATTCCTAGTGGCTCGATCCGAAAAATGTTTTCGGAATTTTGCCATATTTCACTAGTTCTACTAACCTCTCACTTAGGTTACTGCAATTGTCTCTAACAATAGACACTCTGCTTCACTTTTGCCTTCTTACAGTCTTTTCTCAGTACAGCTGTCAGGGTGATCCTGTTAAAAAGTAGTCAGATCATGTTACTCCTCAGCTAAAAGCCTTCCATTGGCTTTCCAACACATTCAGAGCAAAGTCCAAAGTCCTTATATTGGCCTGTAAGAGCCAACATGATCTGGCAACCTTATTTCATACTACTCTTTTCTCCTTCTAGTCATCCTGGTCTTCTTGCTGTATGCTCAGGGATTTTGCACTTGCTGTTTCCTCTTCCTGGAACACCCCTTCCCCAGATATTGCTCCCTCACGTCCGTCCATCAGACGAGCTTCTTGGAGAGACTTTCCTTCTCCATCATATCTCACATCACAACCACCTTCACATTCCCTATCTCATTTTCTTGCTTAATTGTTCTCCAAAGTACTTATGAACATGTGGGATACTACATATTTTGTTTATTTAGACACAGAATGAAAGTTCTAAGAAGGCAGGGATTTTTTTTGTTGTTGTTGTTCTCTGATAAATCCCCATCACCTAGAATTTGAAGTATTCAAGTTGCTTGTTGAATGATTGTGCCTCTTTCCTTCTCTTTTCTCTTCTCTCCTCTCCTCCTCTCTCCCCTCCCCTCCCCTTCCCTCCTTTCCTCTCTTCTCTTCTTTTCCACTCCCCTTCCTTTTCTTCCCTTACCTTGTCTTCTCTTCTCTATCTAGATTTATTCTTTTGAGGATCTCCCCAGTTACATGGCTTTAGTTACCACAAGAAGTATAATCTCAAACTTGTTTAATAATTACTGCAGTATAAAATATATTTAGAGCCATCTGTTCCTATTGAGAAAAGGAGCTAGGCAACATAGAAATAAAATGTTGTTTTAAATAATTGGTAATTACCATATGGGACTTATTCCTACTACCAAGAATTTCATTCAGTCTCTTGTCACTTTTGCTTAGATTATTAGAATAGCCTCTTAGTTGTTATCTGTAATTTATGTGTGAATATCTCTAACCTTTTTTTCACATGGTTGCCAATGTAATCATATCACACACATTTAAATATATTTCATTGGTTTCCTATAGAGGAGGAGGATGGTAAGAGTGATGACAATGAAAAAGGTGTAGAATTAAGTATTTTGAAACTGGAATGAGCCTTGTTCTGTCCTTCAAAGTCAAATATATGTTTTCTATATGAGTTAACCGTATCAAGGAGACATTCTGAACAATGCCTATATTATATGCGTACACAATATTTTCATTGCTTGCAAGATACTTCTTAGTTGAATCAAAAGGCCTAGATTGTCATTAGAACTTTTAAATATTTTATTCTTTTAAAGAAAGTAGAAAGAAAACTGAAACCTACCCTGAAGATCATGACGTATTTCTGTAACTCTGTGGACTGTTGCTCGTCGTTAGGCTGCAGTTTTGGTTTGGTCAGCATCTCCTTTGCTAAAAAAGTCATCCATGAAACTCATTTTAGATTGATTCATTTCTTTGTTAAGTTACACGGTATTTTAGTGGTGCAGAACATGGATAAAAGCTTTCCTGCAGGAAACACACAAGTAGTAGTGTTTTCCAAATCTTTATATACTTGAGTGACATTCTTCACTGGCCCAAACTTCTTTGGCTAATTGATTCTCTAAACAAGACCTCAGCCAACCTTCAGAGCAGCTGTTTCTGGAATAACGGAGCCTGGCAAGTGAGGGAATAACTGTGGCTTTAACAGGCATGCTTTGCTTTCCACCACATTCTAAATTGCCTTCTCTGAAAGGGTTGCTTTTGATGACCAAATGCATCTTGTTTTCTCTCGGTTAAAAAAAATAAAAAAAGAAAGAAAATACAGCCCTATTTTTCAGACCATGATAACACAAAGCAGTCACTGGAAAAATTGGCAAGAGTGAGTAGAGTTCCTAATAGGCTAGCCACTGTGACTTGGGATATTTTTCTGAGAAACCCAGTAATGCTTGTTTCATTTTGGAATAGATTCCTTTCCCCCAGTGGCACTCCAGAAGCCTTGCTGTCTGTTTCAATTATAAATCCCCAGTCTTCTCATCACAGACTGAGGGCTATAACTGACTTCTGGCAATTTATGATCAAACCTAAAACATTTAGCTAGTGAATTACACCATTTGTTGAACATGCAAAAAATCTCTGACACTTGGGGCCAAAATTAAAATGTCATTTAGTAAATGAGTGTGTTAATAGCCAGGGAATCTCATAAGAGAGATAACCAGTGTTTTATTTAAATTCCTAGAATTTTAGAGCTGGAAGGGAACTTAGTGATCATTTACTCTAAACCTTAATTTTACATATGAGGAAACTGAGGCCAAGGGAGATTGACTACCTGGCTTAAGGTCACATCTGGCTTAAATAGAAGATCAGTCACCAAATTCCCTCCAAGTTTCTATTTCATGACCCACGAGTCTCTTCTCACTCTAATTGGCTTTTGTGAAAGAGCAAAATTGGAAGCCAGACCAAAGATCTGAGGTGCTTCTTTTCCTTCATTGACAGTTCTCTTTTCACCAGTAGGGTAGGGCAGGGTGGACGTGGGATAGGGGATGATTGTGCAAGTTGAATCACCTGAGGTAATATTACTTAACTTTAATGTATTTAGGAGTGTTACTGTTGCAGGCTGAATGAAACAGGAGGGTGATGAAATTATCTTTCCTGGAAATAATTACAAATAGATAAGAACCTTTTGGGGTCTACTTAATAGTAGAAGGCATGAGGGCATTTTGGATTGCTGTTTTTTGTCAGTGTGTTTGGACACATTGGGTCACTGTCAAGAGGTCCTGGGTGTGTCGTGATATCTCTAATTTTCAGTTATTTTTGGTTATAGGACAACTCCTATCAGATAAAGCATGAGCCTGAAAAACAAACATAGAAGTTCCTTTGGAAAGACTGTATAGACTGGATTTTTGGAATTAAGCTATTTATCATTTATGGCCAAGACACTGGAGTTTTGTAGACAAATGATTTGAAGTTAGGAGAAGAATATTTTTGTAGTCTTATACCTTCAGAGTTGTCAGATGCAGAATCAATCTATTAAAATGGGGCTTGTGGAGAATGCATGCCCCCAGAACTGCTGCATCATGCTATCTAGGGTCTTGGGGACTCTAGAAATGTATCAGGATTTGAATTTCCCTATAGTTGGCCGTGAGGCTGGCTCTGCACTAGAACAGTAAGTTGCCTCTCTGATAAATATTTTTTTCCCTAACTAATCCTGAACATTCACATTTGATTGTGTTATATTCATGTCTTAATTATCTAGGATATCAGAGAGTGTCTGCCACATGGTAGACACATAAATGTTTTTCAAATGAATGTAAGAGGATTAGGAACTTGGATTTAATTCAGAGAGGGACAGAGAGTGAATGAAAGGTTTTAGTATTGGATGTGGGCATATTTAGGGTCGGACAACCTCTACCGGCACACGGGGTCATATTATTCAGAAGGTTGTGGGAGTCACTGGTTCCTACGTTTCTTTCTATCCAATTTAAGAAAAAAAAAGAACAGATTACCCAACAAGCCACCAAATAATAACTAACAACCTTCTGTGGTGGCCTGAGACTAATGTTTTGATGTATCAAATTAAGGAATATCAAAAAAAGTGAAGTTGTTAAGGGTCACCCAATCTCCAATTTCTAGTAATTCATCTACTAGGTTAATAGATTCAGTTTTACTCAATAAGCATTTATTGATGTCCTGCTATTTGTGAAATGTTTGGCTTCCATAGAGATGGAAGATCCCAGATTTTCCATATGAGAAAGTCCAAATTAGAATTTCTATTCAGTTTTATTTGAACCTGAATATTTATTTGAAACAAGACAAGAGAATCTGACTTCTTGGTACTTTCACAAACCATATATAAAATAGTAAATTGATTCCCTTTTTGCTATTTTGAGCAGTTCTTCCCAACTAACTGATTATACTAATATGATTATTTGGGAATATCCTGGCTCCAGTATATTAGTTTTGGCGACTATAAAGGATTTCATATACCACATAAATGTAGGAGACAATGTTCATAATTTATGTCATATAGTGTAAGTGAATTAAGCATTTAAAGAGTTGATTTGTTGGAACATGTGATCTGACTGGAAGGAAGTACTGATAAAGGTAGAAAAGTTTTCAAAGCAGAGAGGTATCAAGTTCAGTAACACTTCATTATGTGCAAGTGCTTTGTCTGTAGGGAAGAGAAATTAATGATTATCTCCATATCTTGCAACATTTGTCCTCATAGTTCAACAGTACAAAGACCCTGTTTCTATGCTAAAACTCTCTGTAAAACAATCTTTTCCTGGACCACAGTCTTTGACCTTCTTGTAGTAGACTCATTTTAAAAGTTGAAAATTGGTGAAGAGTCACATGGAAACATTTGGTACAACAGAGTGGCTATTGAGAGTATAGATGGAGGGGATAGAGTGATCGGAGTCACCTGGGCTGGGGAAGGAGGCAGGTGGATGAAAGTGGTCACCAGGAACACTAGGGATCTCTTTCAAAAAGCCAAAAAAATCCTTTCTAGTAAATCTAATGATTTATGTACTGCAGGGGCTAAACCAATGTGGGGCTGAGCTTTTCTAATCCTTGAAAAACTTCTAAAATAGCTATGGATGCCAAAAAGTTGGTAGGTGGGGAGTATTTATTTATTTATTTAATTAACTATAATTTTTAAAAAAACTAAACAGGTATTGTATGGGTAGGCAAGAAGATGAACCAGCACAGGTTCTTGGATCCTTCCCCCAGATTAACTCCCAAATGCCAGAGAAGATATAGAGAGATTTATGGATCTTGGAGCTGACCTCAGACACTAAAACAAAAACATTGAGAAACCTGTGGGGAGATAGAAGATAGTTGGGTCTTAGTGTAGAGGTGGCAAATGTAGGCTTGGTGGGAGAGAAAATGAGGGCTCTAAAAGGTGATTGGCTGAGAAAGAACTCTCTGATTGTACCCTTTCCTATTTTTTATGCTGCCCTGGGCAAGTCATTGTCCTACTTTGTTCTTGCTGTGGGATAGGAGAGCTACTGTGCCAGCCAGGCATAGGGGAGCCGTCATGGATATGGGAGTGCTTGGGCCTGGCTGGGTGAAGAGTGGCAGTGTAGGCTGCACTGGGCTGGCCTGCTAGTGAGCATTTCCTCCTTGCCTCACCAGCCTATCTACCCTGTGGGCATGACAACCACATGAAAGGCTATAGCAGTTATTCAGTTAATTTTTAAAAAATTGACTAAAGAGAAGAATGATAAAAATTTACTGTGGTACTCGAATGTATTATTAATTAAAAATATACACAGGTACATTTATTAACCAACCTATTGATGTAAGGCTAAGGCCTTTCCTTTGAGCATGGGTTTCCAGATTAGAGTTCTATTATCTTTATTGCATAAACCACATTCCTATTAATATCTATCATTTCTATCTTTTTTTTTTTTTGGTGAGGAAGATTGGCCCTGAGCTAACATCTGTTGCTAATCTTCCTCTTTTTGCTGAGGAAGATTGGCCCTGAGCTAACATCTGTGCCCATCTTCCTCTTTTTTGTATGTGGGACACTGCCGCATCATGGCTTCATGAGTGGTGCATAGGTCCATGCCCGGGATTCAAACCCACAAACCCCGGGCCACTGAAGCGGAGTGCATGAACTTAATCGCTATACCACCAGGCTGGCCCCTATCGTTTCTATTTTTGATTCTTTAAATTGAAGTTAAAATTGTAAGACATTTGAGAAGCAATCTAAAAGAGACTCCTAGATTTTTGTGATAATTCTCCATTATTAAAAATAGCTATATTGCCTATACTTACTTTGGGCTGAATTGTTTTTGAAAAATTCAGAATCATTATGTTTTTCCTCTAATCTTATTTTTCATAGGAACAAGTTTTTTCCTTTTCTCTTTTGTATTTCATCAACTTACATAATATTTAACTCAATTATGTTCAATAACAATAGCAACTAATATAAATAAGTTTGAGAACAAATTAAACTAGCATTTGTTAGTAGGGAAGTGAGTATGGTATGGGGGACAGGTCAGAGACAAGTGTGAACCTTATTCATGGCTAAGATGTAGATATGTATAAACTTTAGCAGAACTAGGGGAAAAAAACTAGGGAAAAAAAAACTTCATGATGTGGAGGAAGATGGGCATGGATGTTAGCCCAGTCTTCCTCAGCAAAAAGAGGAGGATTGGCAGGTGTTAGCTCAGGGCTGATCTTCCTCACACACACAAAAAATCTTCATGAGTTTTATGCAATGGGTGCCCACCAGAAAAATAAAAATAGAATGTATAAATATTAAAATAGCAGAAGAAAATTTGATTTAGTCAATGGAAATGAATAAAATGCGAAAGATAAATGAAGTAAAATTATTGTAAAATAAAATATAAATTAGGATGGCGCAAATAAAACCCAATGTAACAGTAATTACAAAAATGGAAACATGGGTTAAAATTGCCATTCAAAAATAAAGATTCAGATTAATTTATCAAATAAAACAAAATCTAGGGATATATTGCCTAAAAAAAGAAAAAATATTTAAACAATAGTGTACATAAAGTTTTAATATGAAGAAATATAAAGGCAAATATGAATAAAAAGAAAGTTAGGTAGGAATTTTAGAAATAACAAATACAATTTAAGGGTTAAAATGTAAAAGGAAATAAGAGGGATGTTACATGCAAGTAAGAGAAGATAAAATAAGAATGAAGGTATATGCATCTATTAATATAGCCTCAAAATATATAAAGCACCAAAATGATAGATAAAATGATGGTTATGTCAATAATTGTAGTTGGAGAGTTTAAACTGATAAATTCAGAAGGGAGAAAAAACAGTATAGAAGATTGGAATAAGAGCATCATATTATATGTGAATTTACATATAGTCATGCACCACATACTGACATTTTGGTCAACGACGGACTGTATATACAATGGTGGTCCCATAAGATTAGTACCATGTAGCCTAGGTGTGTAGTAGGCTATGCTGTCTAGGTTTGTGTAAGTACATTCTATGATGTTTGCACAATGACAAAATCGCCTAATGACACATGTCTCTGAATATATCCCTGTTGTTAAGTTAAGTGATGTGTGATTGTATACACATATAATTTTTTACTCAACAAAACGGAATATGTTGTTTTGGGCATACATGACACATTCACAAAAATTGACCAGGTACTAATCCAAAAACTAAGCTCAATACACTCCAGAGAATTAATACTATAAGTATTATATACTTTAAAAATAATAAAATTTGAAATTTATAACAAAAAGCTAAAATATTTCGTGTATTTGAAACTATAAACGTACCATTACATACAGTTCAGCTCTGCTGTATACAGGGTTGTTAGGAGTTAGAATCAGCTCGACAGCACTAACAATAACAACAAAACTAGACAGAAGAATATGACTGGGCACTTTGAGCTTTAAAGAGGTTTTCTGATTTTCTATGGAACCCTGTGAACCACGCTTTCCTGGATCCATCTTAGCCTTTGGTCATGCTGTTGATTCCATTGTTTCAACCTCTCTAGCTTTGATACTCAATAGAAAGAGTTCTGAGTGACCTTCTGCTGATATCAGTAGCTTAGATCAGATGCTAAGGGATTCAATCTCTTTGTGCGGGTGGCAGAATTTATAAATTTCTGAGTGAGTCCTTTTTTTATACTCCAAAGATCTGAAGGGAATATCTTACACGAGAGTAAAATGATAACATTTCTGAAAAAGACTGGAGTGTAGTGCTTAAAATAATTGGGACCCATAGACAGAATTCTGAAGGGAGGAAAAAGGTATTTGTTCTCTTCAAAGCATATGTGAAGCATATCCATCCTGTACTTAATGAGGTGTTTGCCAGGACAGAACCATTATTTTGCACTTAAATGAGATGCCCAATTGAATAAACCTCTGCCACATTTATAAAGCTAACCATATTCTATAATTAGAATAAGAATAGGACTATTTGTATCTGAATATTAAAAAGTAGCTAGAGATAATAAGATAAGTTCTAACAATAACTGGCCTTGTTAGCTGACTGGTTCTGGCTACAAAATAGAGTGCTATTCCCAAGAAGGAGATTCTTAAATTCTTTTGATTCTGATCTGGTTGTCTTCTGGGTTGATTCTAGTCTGGATTCAGCACTTCTTGAGAGCAGTTATGAATTTCACCCTCATTTGGCTTCATGCTTGGGTCCATGGCTGTTAGAGAAAAAACAGACAACAAATTAGTTCAGGGGTTGGATAGGCAGTTATCTCTAACTCATAAACTATACCTGATAAGTCCTGATTTATATACAAGGAATGAAGTAGAGTCCATTTCTTTGCCACACCCTAAACTTCATCTCCCATAACATATGACTTGGAACTTGAAGCCTAAAGGATTTGTTCATTTTTCTTCCAAAATCTTTAGTAGTGCTCCTCTACTTCATATTTTACTGTAATGGAACATCTGGGGAGAGTCACTTTGCTTTAGATTAATGGACTTGGCTGATAGATTGATGGAGATATGGAATACTTCTTAGATGAAGACATTTGTTTCTCACCACCATGTAGAGAATGAATATTGTCTTTTTATAGTGAAGGAAAGTCATTAGATAACTTAAAAAAAGAAAAAAGGAGAGTTGAGGATGGAAAAAGTATCTAGAAATTACTAAGGCTTAAAAACAACCGTCCAAAACAGTAATAGCTTGTGTAGACAGTGCTTTAAAGTTTACTGTGATTTCTATATATCATCTAATTCATTCATTCATTCATTCACTCACTCTCACTCACTCATTTATTTAATATTTACAGAGCACCAACTATATAGGCAACACTGGGTTGCCTTTTAACCCTCCAAACAATTCTGTGAATTGAGTGCTATCCACATTTGAGAGATACAGTGTATGTTTCTACATGAGTCCTATATATTGTTTTGTGACAGAGTTGATCTTATTTGTATTTCTCTTTATTCAGTCTTTTTAAGGGCTTCAGAGTTATGGTGCCCAAGAACCAAGAGCTTTAGACAATTCCACACCTTGCATAGATAGCTGCATACTTTCCAAGTAACCGCTATGTACAAAGCAATAGATGTTTCATTGGATTTAGCAGATGTAAAGTTGGCCAAAAAGTACTTTGTGCAGCAGTCAACTAGGAATACCTGTATACTCATAGTCATTTGAGTAAATAAAAGAAGTAGAAAAGATCACTTTAAATATTTAAGAACTAATAAGATTTCCTCTGTGCTCCAATTAAAATTAAATGCCTATGCTAGGCACTTTAATATAAATTCCAGTTGTAACAAATATCATTTGATTAATTACTTAGATTTCTATCATAGCAAGAGTCCTACTGACTGGTAATCACTGGTCTATTTGACCATCTCTTCCTCTAAACTGAGCTCCTTAGAGCATTTGTATTTTTCCATTTGCTCCTTCTCATCATTAAGCACAGCACTTGGAACCTAATAAGCATTCAATGTAAGGTTTTTTTAAATTGATGAGTGGCTAAATCATAGATCCGTAAGTCTAAACATTTCCAAACATTATTTATCTGCCTATGGGCAGTGCCATTTAGACGTCATTTCTAAAAAGGTGTCTTTTCTATACATACACTGAAAAAACCAAACTCTATTCACCTAATTGGACTTCAGTGGAGAATATGGATTGGCTGCCTTTAGTATTTATATTCTATTGAATTCAGAGAAATTCTACTTTCACCAGCAAGTTATTATCACAAAAATTCAGTAAAGAATATTCAATTATGAACAAAATAAGGCTATGATAAGTGCATCATTTGATCACCAGGTAGATGCTCACCATTTCTTTTCTTTTGTTTTGTTTTTTGTGAGGACATTTAAGATCTACTCTCTTAGCTAATTTCAATTGTATAATACAATTACATTTCAAATTTCAATGTATGATATGTATATAATGTAATATATAATTATACCTCCTTTCTTCTGTAACTTTTTGAAGTATATCTAAAATGACCAAATCTGGACAGCCTATCACATTTCATCCTGAAACAATTTGCCTCAAGAAAACTTTCCTTAGTTTGATCGAGTGGAATAAGAGTGGCCAGATGGAGAAACACTTTTCAAAAAGTACCCTTCCTCCTCACTCCCCAAAAAGCTCGACGTCATAGATTCATAAGCACTTCTCACCTTGACAGAATACAACGAAAGTACCATTTCCACTTTCACAAGATTGAGCCAAGAAAAGGTCTAAAATGATGTAACTGTTTGTATTCTCCCTTGTCCTAGTCAGTTAGACCAGGGCAATTGCAAGGACAGGAAAGGATGCTTACTGCTGCTAAATGCGACATGCTTCTACAAAAACGTCTCAAACCTGTTATTAATCACAACTTTATTGATGCCTGGGTTGAGGTCGAAGACTTGTAATATAAAGAGTGGGTCAGTTGTGAGTCTTGTCGACACTGTGCTGGTGACAGACTTTGTTACATGCAAAAAGAAAAATCAGCTTCAGAGCATTTGAAATGTGTTGTCTGAACAGATATAAACAAAAAGAGATTGACATCCTTGTAGCTATATCTTATGTATTCAAAGCCCCTTTCCATTCATGGAAAAAAAAATCCCAGAGTTCATTATATATTTATGAAAAACAAAATTACCTATTCATAAAAATCAAAAGCAATATGCTTTGCTTATATCAATGGGTAAAATTAATACAACTTTTCCTATAATAGCTCATTTGCTCTGACATGATTTTGAATATCAGAACAAAATGTCAAGAAGAGTTATAAATTGGAATACGATAAAATTCTTCAAGTAAATTGTTTTCTCTAGTGAGTCATAGGAATCAATTATTTACTCTTCATGGAAATGTTAGCACTTCTAATGTATACAGAAGCTTTCATCTTTCCTTATTGATTTACCTACAGGGCGTGCCCCTACTGTAAACATCAAGGTGCATTATTATTACTGCTGGCACTGACTACTAATAACTGGATATTGGAGCTGTGCTTCCCGCGACATGTTTAATCTGCGTTTGATTAAACCAAGCCTTCAATTATTCTTGGATAATATTCCCTTGAACCATACTTTTGAATATTAGGAGCAACAACCTTACTCTTCTTTCTCTCATGTACTTTTAAATTTGTCCTTGTCTTGTAAAAATGACTGAAGATGTATTGAAACTTCATGGTGGCCAGTCTTCCAGACCTCAGTGTTCCCTTCCTAAAACAGGTAGAGTTGGAAAGGCAACTTCCTACCAAAGAGACAGCACTTGGTAGGATTATTCAATTTCTGAGCTTGCTGCTGCTACCAAGGCTGTTAATTAGTACCAACTATGACAGCTTGTGGCATGATTGGACTCTTGTTCAACACAAATAATCATTAGCTGCTAATGACTTTAAAACACTGTGAACAAGGCAGAGATTGACCCTGTGACCTAAATGTTCCAGGGGATGCTTAGAAGTTATACGGTGTCCTGTAATGAATGGAGCTGGTGTCTGGATTGAGAGCTGGAATTTTTTTTCTTAGCCACAGAAATAATTTATTTGAACAAATAATATATCATATTGGGGTCTCAATTTACATAATTAAAAAAATAAATCTTTTACCTGAGGTAGTATATTGTGTGTATAAGATTAGTGTCGTAGGAAAAAGCCACATAAGAAAGGCAA
Organism: Diceros bicornis minor; assembly: GCF_020826845.1. Taxonomy (NCBI): domain Eukaryota; kingdom Metazoa; phylum Chordata; class Mammalia; order Perissodactyla; family Rhinocerotidae; genus Diceros; species Diceros bicornis. The sequence continues at coordinate 37,466,246 of NC_080750.1, forward strand.
AAAATACTTCCTACAGATTTTTTTTGCATCTTTGTAGGTTTTAGGAAATGTCACTCCTATTTTTCTTTCCATAGTGATTAGAATGGTTGGTTCTTTCCTGTAATCTCTAGATAATGGGTCACTTAAGAGTGGCTTGGCTGAAAGTGGAATGAATCAATGTAAAATGAGAAATGACTCCCTTAAAGCATTTTGGAAGATAAAAAAATGATGAGTTGGTGATGTAGTTCTTCATATATTTTACATGTATTTAATATTTTGTATAACAGTTACTGAATTTATATATGTAACTATATCTAAAGACAGACCTATAAGAAGGACCTTAAAACACACCAGGATTAAATAGAATAGAAATTTGATTTAACAAGACAAAAAATTTTCATGTAGAGTAAGGAATATAAGAAACAAGAATATAAAAAATGCAAAAATATGATAAATAAAATATTTGAGACCTCCCAATAGCATTGCTAAATAACTTTATTATAGCATTACTAGATGCTTTCACTGTTAAGTAGACTGCTAGAGCATGTGAATTGGCGTGAGCTGGGAGTAAGAGTCTTGAGTTCCATTTTTATTTTATTTCGCCACTCACTTGTTGCATAACAGCATTCAAAACAGTTGCCACACAGAACCCCTCAAAAATGGCTGGCGATTATGGCCACTCTACCAGTTGTGACACCGGAGACACAGGTTGTTACCACACCTGTCAGCAGCCAAGGAATGGTATATACAGACACCAAACATTACACACATATTTTCCAAAACAGAATTTTACTTTCAGACAAGCATAATTGCCCTTTCCTTTGCTAAAATTCCCTATAAATTTGTATGCATTTGTTAAGAGATTATCATTATGGGATTGGGTTAGTACTTATTACTCTCAACTGGAAGATAACACGCAACAAATAAAAATGGAATGACTTGGAAATTTGCCTGGCTTCTTTTGCAATGGTAACTTAGGGAGAGTTAGAGATGGAAAATAGGAATTCTTAGGTTTTTAAGAATTGAATTCAATGATTTTGATATTCTTGGATGAAGGTGAGGTTTAGAATTTTTATGGTAACATTAAGTGTGTGTTCTCAGCCTGAAGTGTTTTATTTTAATTAGCTCAACTAAATTGTAACTCTTCTTTACCAACTGGGTATATTGGGTTCATGGCAAGAAGATGCTTAATATAGTAGTAAAAACTTATATTTATTGGGTGCCTGCCATGTCCAAAGAATTCGGCTAGGTACTTTCACATATATTATCTCATTTTCACAAAAACACAGTCCAAATTGATGGAGAAATTAAAAGCCAAATGTAAATGTATTTCAACTCACATGAAGCATGGGGCTGATTCTTGGCAAAGTTGTTACTGTTTATCTTTGGTCTTTCCAGCTTCCCTTTTTCTGCATCCTTTCCTAAATCCTTGCCCCATGAATACCTGCTCTAAAGAAAGTATATGATACGGGCCATTTGCATCTTATGAATATTTAAGCAATACCAAAGATGAAAATCCAAGAAGTTTTAATGCTAATATACAAATAAGAGCAATAGCTTATTTTAGGATAAAGTCCTGGGTGCTCCCTAATGCACAGGAATCTGGAATTCTCTGAGATACTGAGACTGAGAATGACAGGTGCTTGCAAAAACTGAAGGTTACTACTCCTTGGAAAACAAAATACAACCCCTGGTTATGGGTAAAATGATGGAATCATGATCTCAGAAAGGTTCTACAGAGGTACTTTCATTTTTATTACAAGCCCCAGGACCAAAAGTATAAAAGTGAATGTCTAAATTAGTGGCAAATCAAAGAGCAAAAACACTAGCAGTATTTTTTCTTCTTTCATGAAGAAATCCTAAATATATGTGTTCTTATGTGTGTGTGCGAGCCCCCAAGTTTGCATGTTCTTGTCTGTGAGCTTGTATCTTTGTATTCGTGTGCATGTGCATGATTTCTCAGAAAGAAAAAGCACAAATAATGCAGAAGACCATGACACTTGTCATTGAGTGATAACACCCCAACAAAACGGAATCAGAAATTTTATTAAGATTTAGCCCTTCTGTGGATAAATCCACAACAGGTTAGATTCATACAAGAAAAACGAAGCAAACACTCAAATGAAGTTATGGGTGTGAAAGACAGGGAAGGAAAAACAAAGGAAAAATATCATCCTAAAATTGTCAGTTTCAAGCCAGGGAAATGTGATCGGAGCCATAAAAACGTCTAAAGTGTAACAAAGCCACAAGTAACTGGATAACTGGATGTTTGATAAATCTAGCAGGACCCGGCTTCTCTCTGTGAATTGAGGATAATCTTTGAAGAGGAACATGGGCCTTTTGACTGCTTAGATTCTTCTAAGATCAGCACTATAATCTAGGTCAATTAAAGGAAACTGGCAGAGGTTCTATGGTGAAAACAAAAGCAGGTTTTCATGCAACATGTACTGTAGGTTAAGTAATGGACTGTTGGCTTCTTGGGATGGGATGTACTACTGGATATGTGCTAGGTTCATTACAGAGAGAGCTTGAAGCATCCACCAGGGTTACAGTCAACAGTTATTAAATCCATTTCCTACTTAAGTTCTGTAATGTTCATCACAGGCCTCTTTGCTGAGGTGACCTGATTCTTCTGCCCTGAATGTATGGTGCGACTTGCAAAGCTTCTCTCAGTCTAACAACAGTACACTGTTTCAATTATTTTCTTTGTCTCCAGGGCTGGGCATTTTCCCCAGCTGGTTCTTATTTGGCTCTTGAGAAATCAAATCCTATCCTGGCTCTGTGTATATCACCCTACTGCTTTCCTGTTTTGTTACTACTATTTAATATTTATGGATGTGACATCATAATTATCATGATCTCATCGCTAACTTACTTAACCTCATTTTGATGGTCTGTACCCACAGGGCTACAGATGCTATGCAAAAAAAAGGTGCAGCTTTCAGAGAGCACTTCAGTGAGATACTGTTAGTTGCTAGTTACTGTGTTTTCTCTGCATCGTTTTGGATGGTCTCTGTCTTGCTTTCGGCTCTTCTACAGCATGCATTATTTTTTGCCTCTCTTAGGAACACACCATTAAATTTCACTTCATGTAATTACATCTGGAAAGAAAATATCAATCATTTTCCAGTAATTAAGTGTGGCTATTTCGTTGCTAATTTACTACTTGGTAAAATTTCAGAATTTCCTTGAGCATTATTCTAGAATCTAGCCCATGAGAAGTGTTATCACAGATGTTTAACGTTTTGTGGTGAACCTAATGAGATCTCATGATAATTTTGGTGATACCTTATTAAAACTCCCGGTATCGTTAAGCCCCACCATCCTGCTTTTAATTGAGGGAAGGAAATTCTGAACTGTACCACCAATAGCTGCAACTACTTTGTGAAGACGTTAAGACAGTTAGCAAAGCCAAAACAGATACAGATTACCATTATGTAAATTATAAATTTACACACACACCCATACACAGACATGCACGAAACTGCAGCAGATGAGACTTCACCTTAAAGTGGAGATATAGGTGGAGGAAATTTACATCTACCTTACCATCATGTCGTGTATAAATCAACACCTTCTCCCCTCCCACTTCCTCTGTTCCACAGGTCCATAGAGAATGAACTCACCCTCAGGTTTCTCACCTCAGATTGGTTTGTTCCTGCAGCTACTATTTCCTTTGACATTGGAAGTCCTGCCCTGTCCCCACCATAACTCCTAGAACTACTTTACCCCACATTTGAAGTCACAAGGCTATAAAACCTGCTACAGAGAGCACTGGGGCAGTATCAGCTCCACCTACACTTGAGTCCAAACCTCTAGGCATGGAATCAGCTTCTGAAAGCTGGTTCCCTCTCCATCTGTGCACCAGAAATAGATGCTTCATAACAGTTAGGGATGGGTCCTACCTTGGATTCACTGGGTCTCCAGTGCCTACCAATGTATTGTGCATAGTTTTCATCTGTTCATGAAACAAGTAAAATGATAAAAATCTCTGGATATCATTTTTATTGAAAGTTTTATTGAGATAAATGTAGATTCACATGCAATTGTAAGAAATAATGCAGAGAGATCTGTTGTATACTTTGCCCAGTTTCCCTCAGTGGTAACATTTTGTAAAACTGCAATATAGTATCACAATCAGGATATTGATATTGACACAATCCCCTTATTCAGATTTCCTCATTTTTATTTGCACTTGCATTTGTGTAAGTTCTATTCAATTTTATCACCTGTGTAGGTTTGTGTATCAGTCACCACAGTCAAGATATTGACTCTTGCTGCACTTTTATAACCACACCTACCTCCCTTCTTCCTCCTCATGCCCCATCCCAAAATCTCGGCAACCATTAATCTATTCTCCATTTCTAAAATTTTGTCATTTCAAAAATGTTGTATAAATGCAATGAGACCTTTTGGGACTGGTTTTTTTTTTTCACTCAATATAATTCCCTGGAGATTCATCTCAATTGTCATGTATCAACAATTCGTTCCTTTTCATTTCTGAGTAGCATTCCATAGTATGTATGCACGATAGTTTGTTTAGCCATTCATTAATCGAAGGACATCTGAGCTGATTCTAGTTTTGGCTATTAGAAATAAAGCCGCTGTGAACATTTGTGTACAGGTTTTTTGTGAGCGTAAGGTTACATTTCTCTGAGGTAAAAGCCCCGTAGTTCAGTTACTGGGTTGTATGGTAGATGCATGCTTAGTTTTTAAAGAAACTGCTAAACTATTTTCCAGAGTGGCCATACCATTTCACATTCCCACCAAGCATGTATGATTGGTCTCGTTTCTCCAGTTTCTCCATATCCTTGTCAGCACTGGTTTTGTCAACTATTTTCTACTTTAGCCATTCTCACAAGTGTACAGTGATATCTCATTTAATGATATTGAACATGTTTTCTTGGGCTTTTTTGCCATCTGTATACCTTTTTCAGTGAAAGGTCGTTCATTCTTTTGCTCATTTTATAACTGGATTGTTGTTTTTTGTTTTTACTGTGGAGTTTTGAGACTTCTTTATATATTCTAGATATAGTCCTTTGTCATATAAGTTGTTTGTAAATATTTTCTCCCAATCTGTAGCTTGTCATTTCATCCTCTTCACATGCACTTTCACAGAGAAGTAGTTTTTAATTTCTGGACATCATTTTAACAATGCTATGAGTGAGGCTAGAGGGAAAATATTGAAGACCATCATCAAGATGTACGTTAAATTGCAAAGTCTACAGAAACCATGGTTCCATATCTAGTTCAGTATATAGATAATAACAGCTGGTGGCCATATAAGATATGTGAGGGCATGTTGTAATTAATGGTCCTCTATGAATTCCTTTATTCATTCAATAACTAATTATCGAGTGAGTCTTATGTATTAGGCCCTATGCTGGTGATACAATGGTGATTTAAATCACAAGAATGCATAACTAAAACCGAGGTAAGAACTCTGAAGTAATGGAATATTGTACAATAAGAACATTTAACAGAGGAACTAAAATTCCTCTTAGGAAATAATGCCTGAGTTGAGAGCTGAAGGATGAGCAAGGTTAACTGTGTAAGGAGTGGAGGAGAAAGATGGGCAGTGAGGGTGGTAACTGAGATGTATTGTACTTAAAGGGGGTGCCACAGTATAGAGACCTTACAGTAGGAGGGAGCACAGAGCTGAGGGATGAAAAGAAGGGTGAGGAGAGTGAGACGAGAACGATGCAAGATGGGGCTGGACTTTGGTCTTTATTCTGAGAACTATTCAAAGGTCTTGATAGGTTTTATGAGAAAGAAACGAGCAAGGGGATCAAACTTGCATTCTGAAAAACATTATCTAAATGCTGTATAGAATGAGAAGTGGAGGGACCAAGTAGTGGCTGTGGGCCCACACTTAGGAGGTTGCTGTGGTTGCCCAGGTGAATGTTAGTGATAATTTGAACTGACATGCTTATGATATACTCTTGGTAAAATTTTCAAAGGATTCATAGTCAACCTCAGGCAGAGAAATTGAAGACAAAATTTGGACTGCATTTGTTTGTAGAATTGGGTGGACCACCTTTTGGACACACAGCTAAAGGACCACTGCAGGAGCAGTTTACTCTTTGGGAGGGGACAAGGACAACCATTTACTTGCCTTCGGGGCTCAATCCAGAGGCCCCAGTGCTTTGTCTTGCCACTAAGAGCTAAGGTGACATTCTAGTCTAATCAATTTTGTGATGCTTCCCTTCAGTTATACCTAAACCATTTTCTAGATCTAGGGCCCCAAATCCAAATGTCCTGAGTAGCTCTCTTAAAACTTAAGTCATAAGAAAGGCAGTATGTTAAAAAAAAATGAAAAGAGGTAAGAAAACCTAAGAGAGTAAGAGAAAGGGAAGGCAAGGAGGGAAATATAAACAGAATCTGTGACAAATAAGAATGAGGACAAAAGGGTGTATATGGCAGGGAGTGCCATCCATTATCAGTTGGCATTTCCTCACCAACAGAGTCTCCCACGTGGGTATAGCTCCCTCTCTCTAGCCATGATCGATGGAAGCAATGCTATTTTTATGGAAGAAGAGTGTGGCAACCCGAAGAGCCAAATTGGAGCCATCAATGGGGGAGTTTTGGGAGCTGTAAAGGGTCCACGATAAAAAGCAGCAATTATGTTATAGAAGCCATTGGAGGGATCAGGTTGGAGTGGATGTTCATGTCATCTTTCACATGAAGGAAGGATAAAATTTTACTCTAAATTCAGAGTCAGGTTTCCAAGTCTACTTGAGATATTTTGTGTCTGTGCTTGTTTATACTTGGCAAATCATAGTTTCCTTTGTGTGTGTGTTTTAATAAAGAGCTTGAAGAGAAAAGAAAAATCTCTAAGGCTTTTGGATGACAAAGAGATCTTATAAAACATTTTAAAATAATCTAAGTGTAAATGATTCAAATACGTATAGACTGAATTTCTCAAAATATCAAAAGAAAGAAAAACAAATATGTAAGGAGCATAATATACTGTTCTTATCAAATATTTCAAAATTTCTCTGATTACTATGCAGAAGGTCCCCAGCCCCAGTTGTGTTTACCTGTCTCAAGGTTAAAAGGAAAGAAAAGGACCTCTCTATGATCTAAGAGACAAATGAAATCTAATTTACTTTGGATATATATTAATAAATATGTCCAAGAGGTCAGTTCAGTTCTAGTGGTTTAGGCTGCTAAACGAAGTTGCTTTGTTCACAGAGAAGCGATCTGGTTTACTCAACAAGTTCAGAAGGACTCATTTTTGATATTATTGGCCTTTAGAAAAATGATCTTTTTTTTTTTTTTTTTTTTTTACTTTTTCCTTTCAGCCACTATATTTGCAGTCTAATTCTAGTATATGGGAAAGATTGGCAGTGCTGGTAGTCTGGGCTTTGGGGCGGTGGGGTAGCTGGCATCAAGAGAAAAAAATGCTGAAATGCTCATGATGGTATTTAAGAAGTAATTGCAATTGTGAATGGCTGTCTCAGGCAGTGTCAATGCAGATTTGTTTCTATGAATATGACCCCTTCTTTTTTATGCCTGGAAAATTCAGGGAAGATGTTTAGTTTCCATCTCGGATAACCACACTTTGCACGCTTCCTTTTTATACTCTATTGAGGTGGATTCTGTTGGAAACTGTGCCCTAAAAGGCATTTAGAGACTGGTGTTGACCAAGTGGTTACACATATTAGCTATTCCATCTGCAAACTGTTGTAGGACCAGATTCTCTCTTGTCCTATTAAATGAAAAAAAGAGAAAAATATCTGAAGATAGAAAAATCACAGAAAAAGAATTGTGGGACTTGCCCAACAAAACAAACTCAGCAGTTTATTTTGGCCAACGTATCCAAAGTGATAGTTATACTAAGTGATCATTTGTCTATGGCCTTCTTAATATGAAAATTACCTTGATTTGGTGTAAGGTAAATTGAGAAAAAATGAATGATTCTTTTGTTGAGCTCAGCCTAGCACTCCTATCAGAATTTAACATCAAAAGATTCAAGGTATAGAGGTGGTTCTTCCTTTGGGGAGAGATGGCTACCTGCTTCCATTGCTGGGGAGTTCAGACCTGCCTGGAGCTACGCCACTGAGTAGAAAGGAGCCTCCTTATTCTCTTGGATTTTTACATGAGAAATGGCGAGAACCTTTGTTGAAATCTTCCAAATCTAAAATGAGCATTTCTTTTCTCCCTTCTCTACAATAATTAAATTATTTTTCTTATAATAGTAAATCAGGGACAATTTCACCTTTCATTTAGATATTTTGAAATTAACTTTTATTTTAAATCTCGGGGTCTAGATTGGCTTTGTAAAAGCCAATTGCTTTTGGAAGGCTTTACAGCAACTACAACCTAAAGGGTATAACTATACATTAAAGGATGTAAAACTCCAGACAAATGGGGAAAGGTTCTAATATTTGCTAAGTATCTACTATGCACCTGCCATTATGCTTGATTTATCCATATGCATTATTTCATTTAATCTCCACAACCATCATGTATTATAATCATTATTCCCATTATATAAAAAGGTGAGAGGTAACATGACTTGACAAGTCAGACAGCTCATAGCTGAGTAACCAAGGTTAGAACCCAGGTCCTAAATCCAAGTTCAAAGCTCTTTCCACAGCTAATTTGACTGTTTGCTTTATGACTGAAGCCCATTTCCTCTTCACGGCATTTTCTTAAGGTCTTAAAAATTGTGTCATGCTTACCTGCAATATTGTGATTTTACAAAGAATTAGACTCTATTGAAATTTAATTTCATTTTCCAAAAATCACAGAGAAATTTGTGGGAAATTTGAAAAGAGAAATCCCATTTTTTGCCTCTGAAAGCAGTAGGCTATATCATCACCCTTTTTAATTCTTTGGTCTGAACTTGGAAAATATTTTCACTTGTACAGAATAAGAATTTCGTATTTAAAATATAATTGTGGCTTATGTGTGTATGTATATACGAGTTTGTGCTTGTATATGTATTTAATTTGCATGACATATATTATTGCCTCTTGGAAGTGAATTAATAGACCGTTAGAGTGGTTTAGAAATATTTAAGGTATTTTGTGAATGATTCTCTGCCTACATCATCGGTGGTTTTAAAGGACACCAGGGCGATAGGGTAAAGTCATGGTTTCCCTAAATGGATACGAAAACAGTGACAATGACTCTCCCAGACAATGACTGTACAGGAGAAAAGGCAGTACCCTTCCTCTTTCTGCTGTTCTCTATACGTTAGATATAGTTGCCCCACCCCTGATTGAGTGGTAATCAAAGGAATAACTTTACGATATAAATTCTTCTGCTTTATCGTTTTAGTTTCAAGAAACTCTTCTTAGAAAGCTAGCAGAGTATAATAGCCTAGCATAGCCTAGATAGGGGCACTCCTTTTAGTAAAATAAATAGCTGGGAGGAGATAAATAAGTGATTCTAGAAAGTATTGAGAAGTAATTGTATGTGTCTCCTTCTTTTTTTTTTTTTTTGAGGAAGATCAGCCCTGAGCTAACATCTGCCAATCCTCCTCTTTTTGCTGAGGAAGACTGGCCCTGGGCTAACATCCGTGCCCATCTTCCTCCACTTTATATGGGACGCTGCCACAGCACGGCTTGACAAACTGTGCGTTGGTGTGCGCCTGGGATCCGAACCCCTGGCTGCCGCAGCGGAGAGCATGCACCTAACCGCTTTGCCACTGGGTCGGCCCCTCGTATGTGTCTTCTTAAGTCAAGAGCAGAATTTTGTGAGCAACACACATCTCAGTTTTCTTTCCACTCTGGTGAAGAAAACCAGGTAACACAACGTATCATTCACGTGAGTACCTCCAGAGCAACTCTCATCGGTTCAAGGCCTGGAGCAGTGACTCAAGCGTGCCTTGGATGATTGTCCATCAGATAGCATTTTCTACTTGTTGTTACTAATGCTTCATTTTTAGCATCTTGGAGTCAGTGTGTTTCCATGTCAGAAAACTCTAGGCTACCCAATAGAGTCTATTTTGACACTGATTCAAGAGGGTTATGCAAGAATCCAATCCAGTGCTCTAACAAACAGTTAATCTTACATAACACTGCAGTTGTTCTGTAAGTGCAAAACCTTTGGTTTAGTTAGCAGCAAACAATGCATCTTATATCCAGTGAAAGCCCTGATGTCCTGCAGTTAAACTATTAGAGTGATAAGAATACATTCTTGTGTGTTCACTTTATAATTTCAAAAGTGTTTTGTTTCATTCAGTGTCTTGAATGTTTAATATGACTAATCGCTTCTTGCTCTGGAAATGAGCATGTTCTTTGATAAGTTGTTTGAGTGTTCAGGCATATAAATTGAAAAGATTTAGATTCTTGACACTGTGTAGACCATACAAGTTGATGAAGGGAGCCTCACTATCACATGCCAAGCAGGTTCTTCAATATTATGTATTTCCAGAAAGATTGCTGAAAATTAACATAGACTTTGGAAAGTTAACCTCCTCTCATTTCAAGGTATTTTTTTTTAAAGTTAGAAATAATTGAGCCACCATTGAGCAGGTGAAAAAATCATAAAGGTTTACTTTACACACAACACACACCCACCCACCCACACATAAGCAGTCATTAAATATTATGTATTTTCTGAAGCACTTGTGAAAGTAAGGGAAGACATTGAAATAATGATAGATGGTGGTTGTGATGGGGGAGATAAAACAACAGTGCCACCAATTACCTTTACCTGCCATGCCACCTCATTATGTAATTCATACAGATATTTAAATAAATATTTATAGATTGGCTTTGGTTTATCTATAGAGACAGATGTTCTCATTTGAGTTGAACCCAGTACATCATACACTCATAAAAGCCAGATGGATGACACTGCTTACAGGGAGTTTAGTGCCTGTCTATAAAGGCCAGATGGGTGCCACTTCACAAAAAGGTTTATATTGGCCAGCTATGGCTGCACTCCAGAGAGTAATGAAATGTTCTCTGTTCTCCAAAGAATTTCTCCACTCTTTATCTTGCATTGTAATTTTCTGCAGAAACATTCAGGACCAAGACTTACTATTGATATAATCATATACATCCTGTAACTAAATACAGTTGCTCTTTTGGTAGTACATAAAAAAGATAAGGCACTCAGCAGCCACTTGAGCCAAAGAAAATAAACCAATCAGATTGTAAGATGATTTTATATTGGCTTTTCCTTTCACTTATAAATGTTTTGAGCCCTATATATGTGATTAAAAATATGTCAAAATGTACAAGAGACTTTTTTGATGGAAAATACCCTAAATCTAGTCTCTTCAACTGTATAAACACACAAGATTCCAAAACTTCATTGTGAGCAAAAGTCGAACCATTGCTGGATGGAGACTGAATTGATATTCCATCTCTATGTGGTTTCCTCATAAAACATTTATTTTTGTGACTTGTTCTCTTTGCTGACTTGGTGACTGAATTGGTTATATTTGGTTTCTTATATTTTCAGTCCCATAAATAGTTTGCTTGTGGTACAATATTATGATTACTTAAAAATCCTAGATTTAGAATAGACTCTTTAAATGCAAGAGAGAGCCATCTCAAGGCTTTGTAAATATTCAAATTTATGAACATCACAATAACAAATTATTTTCCCAATGAAACTTTTATATTCTAAGACCCATAACTTTCTTAGACTGTTTCACGTTCTCTTTCATTTCTGCCTCTAGCAGTAGCAATTCCCTCTTGTATGAAGACTATTTTATTCACAGGGAAACAAAATTTCTATCACCTCATGATTTTTAGTGTTTACATAACAACACGTAGAGAAGAACAGAAGAACAGATATTAGTTGTGGATGATGAGGTCGGTAAGGCTCCAGCTTGCAGCACGTCCAACTCAAATTCTTCAAGGTTACTCACTCTTGGTGAAACCATGAATGTTAAATCTGTGAATGCTAAGTGCTTACCATGTTGTCCAACCCAATATACCCACACATGGTAAAGCTCTTAAGGCTTTGGAGATAGATGGATGCTTAATGTGGCTGAGTAAAGGAAAGAAGCATTTCAATTAAAGAGAGGGAGACCTTGAATCTCTCCTCCTCATTGGGGTCTTTCTTGCCTTCAAATTTCTCCAGAGATTTCAGTATAGCTTCTCTCTACACAAAGTTTGGGAAACTCTGAGCTGAACAACCAATGGGAAATTCCCTCAAATTTCAGGTGTCTAGGCGAAGAGTTCAGAGTGGATACCACTTGGATTGCTCAGTGAGAAAGCTCAGAGAAAAAGGAGCAGCAATGCATAGTCAATCCACACTGCTCATGGACCAGCAAGCCAAAGATAGTGTTAGTCAAATATGCCAAGCACACTTGGCTCTTCTAGTTTTAAAAGTAGTAGAGATTCCTTGCAGGTTGAAACACAATATTATGGTATTGTTGAAAAGTGACCACAGCTCCACTGCCACCCTCCATCACGAAGCAGAATCTATGGCCCTAGCAGTAATACCTCAGTCATCTTGGCCTACTGAAATAGGGTCTAAAGACTGAAGGACTTGAGCCTCAGCATTGACATAGTGACAAGATACAGTTTATCTTAGCACGTAGGGTAAATAATAGAGTGGGACCAGATCTCGGAGATTCTGGGAATCTGATCTCCTTAAAGATCTTTCACAGTTAGAAATAAAGCATTGTAAAATATTAGAAATCGCTGTGGCTCACTACTATGGACAATTTTTTCCCCAAGTAAAAGGATTCAGTGTTGTAGATAAAACAATATGTCTTTTAAGATCTTTTATAAAGTGTTGTTACTAGTTGCACAAATATCTGCAGCTATTACAATCCAGTTGCTTTGGGGAATTTTATAATTAACGATAAGTTCTTAATTGGAATGATAAAATTTTTCCTGCTACGTTTAATGCTAATTTTAATGATGGTACTACTTATAAAACTCACAACAGATTTGGATACACTGGAAAGAGTTCAAAGTCATGTAAATAAGTGGGTTTCAAATGAAGTCCAGGAGGACTTATAACTAGGGTTTTTTGTTTGTTTCTGTTTTAGCTTGAAAAAGATAAGCTGTGACTATATTAATATTTATTCAAATATCTGGATAAAAATGATACTATTTGGAAACTGTAAGAATATTTATCTGTAATAATCTGGATATTTAGGTCCTGAAGTAGATCTCTAAAAGATGATTTTAAAATCTAAACTATAGAGCTATTACTGCAATAGCAAAATTAAAATAGGCACTTGATTTTTCTTGCTTGATTTCTATGGCTTTTTATTTCTCTAGACTGTACATACACACGAGGAAAGCCAATCTTTTATATATATATTATTTTTTTTTGCCAATCTTATTTGATGTTTATTGGATTTTAATAGTCAGAACAAAGGTAACCAAATTTTAAGGGCTTACATTTGGTTTCAAATGCATTACACGTTTACAGACTTTTTCTAATGTTCTAAATAATTATTTCTAGTTTGCTTTTGTAAGTGAAGCAGAGGTATAGCATTGATAGTAACACCAAAGGAATGTTTTAATTTATTAATTAGAATGTTTATGGCTTCTTCAAGGCTGGTACCTAAATGCAAGCTAAGGCAGTGATCTGTGAATTAGTTTCTATTTTTAAAGGTAGAGTTGCTATGGATATTTAAACAGGATTCGACTGAAAGAGAAGGTTCTCTGGCTAAATCAAAGCATTATAGCATTTTAGTGAAGTTTAGATTTTGTTTCACTTTCCAAACTTGCAAATGAATTTCCCCAAGCATGAAAGGCAGAAGATGAGAATGCCGGGAAGAATGCAGTCACTGTAAAGTGAAGCACAGTCCCTGATTTCTGTGTAATTGCCACCATTCCATTTCAATCTTTATTTCTAAAGTCTGATCATGATTTCTTTTGTGGTCATCTACAGCTAAAAACATCAAACTTATAACAAAAAACTGTTAAGTTGTTCTCCCAATAGTTGGATGGCAGATAATTCATTTTGGCTTAAGAGCCTGGAGGAGAGCTTGAAGAAGGAACTAAGGCAATTCCTTTTCCACAATTTTATTCCAAGAAGATCTCTCAAGATTGAACCTGATTGGCATTTTGCAAGGTGGATTCAGCAAACTGTCCCTGATGGGATCAGTCACTCATTCTCTGACCAGATCTGGTCTAGACCGTCTTAACCAGAGATACGGAGAGGGGATGAGAGCAGATTAGGCTAAATCTCTGGTTTACCAACAGCATAGATCTCTTTCGTCTTTGGTTTTAAGTAGACTGACATCCCTGAACAAATTCAAGCTGGTGTTAACCTTTTATACTATTCCTTCCTCAAGGGAAGCTTCTCAGTAAGCAGGGCGTGAGGAAAGACGATGAAAATTACAGCATGCATTTTTGAAGGCTCCCTGGCCATATACCAGCTTTCTATAATGTGTGCTCCATTTCTTATCAGTCTCGGCATCTAATGCTTTTCTTTAGGCTGAGAATGAGTGATTTCTTGGTGGTTTAATAGAACTTGTAAATTAAATCTTTACAAATTGATAGGAGAAAATATGCAAATAAAAACAGAGAAATTTAGAATAGTGGGTAGACTTGGTTATTCGGGAATCTCATACAAAGGAGGAGAGATGACATGGAGTCATGACAGATGCAGGTTGCTATCCATATAACTCATTAAATATGACCTTGGAAAACACTAGTGATTCCAGTTGTGTGCTACCAAGTGAAATGATACTATAGTCAAGAGGAATCCTGGATTGCAAAACCACTCCCAAAGATATACAATGTGAGTAAAATTGATCTTAATTTTCAATATATCCTTACCGGAGATCTTACAAGTATAATGGCTTTATAAAACTAGTTCAAATTAATATGGAAGAACTTGAAAATGATTACATTCTTTTTAGTGTATTAATGCAACTTATGAGAAAACCAACACATCTAGTAAGAACAAAATTCATGAATCTGGGTCTTAGATCTGTTGCTGTCTTTATCCCTGGTTCTCTAGAAAATGGAGTCTGTGACAAAGCTTACATGCTCAGATTTTATTGATAGGTGCAATCTCAGAGCAGCAGGTCTGAGGCAAAAAGAGGGAAAAATGAGGCAGGGAAGGAGGGAATGCACACACAAAATGATATATAACCAAACTGGCCATAGCTTCATAAAAAACACAACTGATTGCTTGGATCTGCGCAGTGTTTTCTAAACAGGCCCTGCCTCTGGGTAAACCTTTAGGGCAGGGGTCTGCAGACTTTTTCAGTAAAAGGCCAAATAGCAAATATTTTAGACTTTGTAGGGCATATGGTCTCTGTCACAGTTACTCAACTCTGTTGTTGTAGCTTGAAGGTTGTTATAGACAATAAGTAAATGAATGGGCATGGCTATGTTCCAATAAAACTTTATTTACAAAAATAGGAGGCAAGGCTAGATTGGCCCTTTGACTGTGGTTTGACAACTCTTTTCTTAGAGGGAAAAGGGGGAGAAATTTACTTGCCTTTTCTTTCCTGTCTTCCCTCTCTCCTTGATCCAAGTTCACCCAATGTGGCATTAATACTTCTGGACTTTGTCACCTGCCTCTCCACGTAATCACTGAGAAAACAGATTCCACACACCACAGTGTGGTACATCATTTGAGCTCGGAAAAGTCAGAGGAGGTACAGCCTTCATAGGTCCATTCAGGTTGGACCTGGTTCCAAGAACCACTGTGGCTGCCACCACAGTGGCAGAGGCTGAGATGCTGATCCTGTGGGGATAAGGGACAATGGTGGCAGCTTGGGCTGTCTATTTGAATAAGCGGCCACGGACTGGGGACTGGGACTTTGGTGGGGCTGATCCAATCAGGGGAACTTCCTAAACTGGGTCTCATAATGTATTCAAATAAGGATTAATTCTCCATAAAGAAAATATAAGGGAAAAGGGCTGATTGAGTGTATCTGACCTATGTTCTTTGCTTTAAAGTTTATTAAATTACCACCACTATAAAGCTGTCAAGAACATTCTCTGGAATGTTGCTGAAGGCATTTTCCTCATTAATGACTGAGCCTTAAATGGCTACTGCGAAAACTGAGATAAAACCAACATTTGAAGATAATATCCAAGAAGACATGGTTGTCCTCCCAGGTGCCCCTGGGACTGCTATAATAGGCAGAATAGTTGGTTGGTGAGATGCCCATGGGGGATCCAGCTGTGTGTGTCACATAGCCAATCCCAGGCATTGGTGTCAGAGAGACTGAATTCAAATCCAGGTTTTGCCTCATGGAGGAGTGTGAAGTGGGGCAAGTTAATCCCTCTCTGAGCCTGTTACTTATTGCTGTGAGGATTAAATAGGATAGTAAATAAACTCACAAATACAGTGCCGGTGATACTGGTTCAACACAAGGTTGACATAAGGGAAGCCATATTGTAGAAGAGAAATCCTATTGTAACTTTGAATGACCTCTGATCAACTAACTCAGACATGCTCTGTGGATTTCACGGCCCCTCCCAGCTTCTATAAGTCGATAACTTTGTTCTGTTGAGTTCCTTAGTTATGTGATGACCCCCGCCGCGGGCAGAGAGTCTGCAGATAGCCATCATCAATGGAAACTGAAAGATCAGGGTATAGGGTATTGCTCCATTCTCTGGTGCATATCCAGTAAAACAAAAGACTATCAGGAACTAAGACCAGATGTCTGCCCCCACCTGGAGACCAGATGCCTCCCCCACCTGGAGACCAGCCCCCTATATAACTGGCCTGTAGTCTTTGTTCTGTGAGATGGTTTTTTTTTTTTTTGGCATTAGTCGGCCGTCTTCCCCCTTGCTAGCAGGCTTTCTCTCCTACCACCTTACCTTGACTATTGGCATGTCTTGCGGCGGGCAGAAGACACTCTCTTGGGCGGTAACACCAGCACACGTGGGCATTCAATAAATGGAAACTGTTAGCTGCTTTGTGTAAAGCTCAGCACGAGCCTCTTGAGAGGAAGCTTCCTGTGGATGCTATTGTTGGTCTCCATTCCGATCTTTACCACGTACTATTGTTGTAAACATGCAACTTGGGTGACTTCATCTCTGTGGGTCTCAGTTTTTCCATCTATCAAATGAGCATATTTTATACTTACCTACAAGCTTTTATTGGGAGTATAAATGATTTAATATGTCTACGAAGTTCCTGGTACAGCATTTGACATATAGTAGGAGTTAACTCAATGGTAGCTACAATAATTATCATAATTCCTCTCACATAGGAGTGTAATCTAACAAGGTCAATCACTGTTTAGTGCCTGTCTTTTCTTAATAGCCTCTTCCTATAAAGATATAATGGATGGTGAGCAAAATAGTGAGATCTGTGAATTTGTTATTCTTATATTTCAATCCTTATTAGAGTTGTCTGATAACATCAGTCCTGTCATAAGCATTGTACTGTGCAGTGGGCTAAACAGCAGGTTAAAACAACACAGGCTCTGACCTCTAGTAGCTTTCACACAATGATGCTGTGATCGTGGCAAAGGAGATTGAAAGCTCCCCTATTTTGAGCACCAGCTACCTCCCAAACACTCTACTGGTTTCCTCCACAATCCTATGCATAGGCACTCTTTTTTCCAGTTTACTGATGCTTAAAGAGTTTATGTAACTTCCTCAAGGCCGTAGAGCTGTTCCATGACCCAGCTGAGACCCTCGGTTGTTTGGCACCAAAGACGTGCCTTTTAACTATGCCACACTAAGCCCCTGCATGAGAATGGAAGTCACAAAATTTCCAGTTCTGCCTGGGCAATATACTCCGTTTGTGACCTTGAACAAATTATATAAATTTTCAGGCGTCACTTTGCTAATCTCTAGAATGAGGTGATTGTGTTATCTGGACTTTAAGTTCACTTCAGATCTACAATTCTGTACATATTGGTTAGAAGAAATGAATGTAATGATAAGAAGTGCATCTATGGCCAGGAAGGGGTGGGGGTCGGATATTGTTGGAGAGAGGGGATACACAAGGTATGCTCCCTCCCCTTCTCTTTCTTTCCCCTG
Organism: Diceros bicornis minor; assembly: GCF_020826845.1. Taxonomy (NCBI): domain Eukaryota; kingdom Metazoa; phylum Chordata; class Mammalia; order Perissodactyla; family Rhinocerotidae; genus Diceros; species Diceros bicornis. The sequence goes on from NC_080750.1 coordinate 37,484,119, forward strand.
TAGCTGGAGGCACACATGACCTCAGTCTGCTGACAAGCTGATGCATTTCAAATATAAGCTAGATCACATCACCCCAATATCTTTCCATTTCACTCCAAGTGGAAGGTCCTTGCAGTGGCCTGTCAGGCCCTACCTGCTCTTCGTGTCACCCCATCATCTCTCTGACCTCATCTGCTACTCTGGCGCTTGCTGACTTCACCATCTTGGCCTCCTTACTGGTCCTGGAACACACCAGGCACACTCCTGGCTCAGACCATCTCACTTGCTGTTCCCCTGCCTAGATATCCTCAAGACTGGGCCCCTCACCTCCTTGGGGGTCTTTGATGAAATGACACTTGCCCCATGGGGCCTTCCTGGACCACTCGTTTAAAACCACAAACCAGCAATCACTATACCACCCCCTGTATCATCGTCTCCATAGCACTTACATCTTCTAATACACGACAACTTTGACTTCTTTATTTTTATCAAGTGCCTCTCTCCCCTCCTGTAGAGTGGGATTTTGTCTCTATTCGTCACTGCTAGATTCCCCCATGCCTTGAACAATCCTAGCACATTTTCGAATGAGTGAAAAATCAACATTTGAAAAATATAGAATAAAGCCTAACAGCATTATATATATATATATATATACACATATATAAATAACTATATATATAGCAGAAATAATCTAAAAGTTCACATTCACTAGTTAATTTTGCAATGTAATATGACATTCACCTTCATTCTAACAATCTCTGAAGTATATCCAAATTTTGGGTGAAGGATGAAAAGACTTTTTAGAAGAATGCCAAATTAAGAATTACCTGCAGACTTCAGTTTTTCTAGCAACAATGCTCAAAACTAATATAATTTATGTGCAAGTAAATGCTTAAAATTCTGAGTTTACATATTCAATGGAAGTTGTATATCATGGCTATCAAAATCATTAAAACATCTTCCAACTAATTAACATATATTATAGACTAACTTGATATTATGAAAAAAAAGTCATCAAAAACTTTTTGAGTTAAATTGCATTAAAAAATCTTGATTTGTTGCCAAAATCAGTACTGAGAAACTGCGGTGTTATGATTTCTAGTAGAACTTCTGACTCTTTTAACTAATGTTTCACAAACTTTAATATGCATGTAAATCACCCCAGGTCTTGTTAAAACGTAGATTCTGATTCAAAAGGTCTGGAGCGGGACCTGAGATTCTCCATACAAAGAAGACCTAAAGGTGATAGGGATGCTCGTCCTCAGACCATCTGAAGAGGAGCCAAATTCCTAGTACATCTGCCTGCTCCTAAAATTACCATTATGGGGTCAAATGAGCTTGAAATAAGAGAGACATTCTTTCCAGAAGAAGCTTCATTGATACATTGACCAACTGGTGTCATTTAGTGCTGGAAGGAAATAGAGATGCTTGTGTTGCAGGCATCACATCAGCTGTAGAAACAAGCGTGAGAGGACTGCCTTGATTCACGGGCATCAGGTCATCTGACATCTAGAGAGATGTAGGGAGGCATCCTGACCCTTCTCTATGAGTAGAACTTATTTCATTGCCGTATCCTAGCCTCAAACAGGATTTTTAAAACTGTAATATTTTTAAACTGTAATTCTCTTATTTTCTAATAACACAGCAGAGAGGGGAAGAGAACTGAACACTTTAATCCCTAAAATATGCAGTGAAATTAAATAAGGGGTTGGAGGTGGGGAGATTTATTTTTTAACAAGAGGAGCTTAGGAATTGCACAGAAAATAACACAGGCTTGCCTCTTTTTGCCATGGTTCTCATTCAGCATGGCCCATAGAACTTGGAGGAAGACGGTATATTCACACATGTAGCGCTCAGTGTTATAGGTGGAGTGTGGCTCAAGGGTGGAGTGACCCATATTGCGGCAGTAATTCTGTTGGATAAACATCTACCACTGGTCTCCTCCCTGAAGGGTGTTCTGTTTGTTTGAAGTAAGCATATCAAAACTTCTTTGGTAGTAGTTATTGACACCACCCAGAAACCTATTCTCAACTTGACTCTGGATTGACAGAAAAATATAAGAGGATTGTAGGGTAAGATTTGTCTTTCTGTGTCCAGAAAGCTCCGTTGCTGGCATGCTAAAGGGAATAATTAATCCAAATATATCTTCATGCTACTCTGAAACTTGTGAAAAGAAGAGTTTTTTTTTGTTTGTTTGTTTGTTTTTTAGTTCAGCAGGGAACACTTTAATTGAATTACTCTGTGTCTTGGCTTCCTCTTGATTTCTGGTACATGCTTTTGAGCTGATCAAAAGCCAGTAGCAGACCAAACCATCATGGTAAAGAGAAAGGTAAGATATAATCTCCCCACCTGCTTCTAGGTTGGGTGGCACCAAAATCATCCTGAATTAGTCTCTTCATTGAATTGTGCAGTCTTAAATTCCTCCCTTCTCCTGCCCAGAGAAAAGAGGATAATGGTTTCCATTTTCTAATGTAACCAGGATGACATTCAACATCTTGGGAGCTTCCTCTGAGAGTAACATAACCTCAGCCTTTCTCACCTCACTGGTCATGAAACCAGCTCTTCAATTTAGAGGATACCTAAGATTTTAGTTTTATCCACTCCTTTAGCAACTTCAGAAGTTGAGACAAATGAGTTCCTCCTTATTTTCATATGCAAAACTCACCAAGTGACAAATGTGATATTATACTTTTTCCCCAGTAGAGCCAATCATAAGTCGGTGTTAAACACTGCACAATTTGTTATATTTCTTCAAGAAGGCTTATTTTGTTAGGCTCATAACAAGTAAGCCAATATTGCCTTTGTCCTTATCCATTTTCTCCTGAGTACATAGGTCTTCTATTTGTTAAAATCTCTTAAATGTAAAGAACCAAGATTAGAGAATGATATATGATTTTGATACACTACACAATGTTTCTACTTCCCTACAGAATTTTTCTTCTGAGTTTGGTCACATAATGATAATAGTAATAATAATAATAATAATAATAATAATAGTAGTTATTACTTATATAGCACTTATGATGTACCAGGAATTGAAAGGATTTCCAATTTACTAACTCATTTACACTTTAAAATTTCTCTACAATGCAGATACTATTTTCCCACATTCCAGTTGAGGAAGCTGAGGTACAGAGAGGTTGAGTAACTAGTCCAAGGTCACACAGCTAGTACAAGTGCTAGAGCTAGGAATTGAACCAGGCAACCTAGCACCTCAGTACACGCTCTTAACCTCTGAGCTATAACTTTTGTTACCAACTAAAACAGATTCATGCACTACAAGTGCTAGTCTCTATTAAATTACTTTATTCTTTCTTGAGTTCTATTTTGGTGTATTAGTTCTATGATTAAGTGGTAATTAAATGATTTTTTAGGCATACCAATTGCCTTATCTCTTTGATAAGATTAGACTCCAGTGTTTATGTTTTCCCCTCTAATTCTTAATTTTTTTTTATGTCTCAGAGAAAATACTTTAGTGTCTTACTTGCTAACAAATTTCATGACCATGTAAATGAAAAATGTAATAATTTTAAAGAGAACCAAGGAGAAAATTTTCAAGTATGTTTTGGCATTTGAAAACAGTCAAATAATACAAAAGTGGGTAAGATGTGAACTCAAGGCAGGCTTTACATGTCTTAGGAAGTAATTTGTGTATCATAAATCCTATTTCCCTTTTATAGGCAGGCAGTGGACACGCAAGCCTCATATGACATAGGAATATGTTTTCTTAATGACTTACCGGATCCAGTGCCAGTTCTGGTTTATGAGCATGGCCTTGTCTGTTGCTATGTAGATGAAGAATTGTAATAAATGTGTTCAAGGACATTCGATCATATCTGCGAAGAGATTCAGACAATATCTACTATGCAGTGTCGAAGAAAATTGCAAACATTTCTGGTGAAGACAAAGCTATTTTTTTGTGGAAGTCTTACTTCATCTTTCTGTCCTTTAATTCTCAACTGCTTGAAAATTATACAATCAATTCTTTTGTCATTAAATTATCTTTCAAATCTGCTAACATATGTCTTAGGCTATAAGTGGCTACCATTGGATGACAGCTATGTTGATTTCACTTCATAGCCTTGAATTTCTTTGAATTCACTTTCTTCAAGGCAACATATTGAAAGAATGCATTTTACAAAACAGTAGTTGTTGAATTCTGATGTGTGTGTGTGTGTGTGTGTGTGTGTGGTACATCCAAGAACAAACTTGTGTTTCAGGGTAGAAACTTAGCATTCCAAGTTTCGGTCAGAATTATTTTTTATGACTTAGCTATAAACCCACAAAAACAAGGCATTATAATGTAAATGCTGACATAACCTTTACCTATACCCAGCTATAAATCAAGTGCTATAAAACACCATATTTGAAAAGTCAAGCTAGGTAAGATACTGAATTAATGTTTGTTGGGAGAAAGAGAAAAATCAACTAGTTGAACACTTTGTTTCAGTTTTGAATGAAATATAGACCCTTTTGGGTATCTGCAGTAACAAAATAAAATGTAAAATGGCCATTATATATAAGTGAGATTAATGTCAAAAAAGACTCTTTATGGAAAAAAAAAAAAGATACTTCATTTAGGAGTTTACTGCATTCTAATCCAAAATCAAATCTATGAATGCCATTGAGATTTACTTTCCTAGAGAATTAAATTTCAGTCTTGCATGTGTTGCTGGAGATTGGAAAGGTACTCAGTTCTCACGGCGTGCTGAGGAAGGTGAAAGAACATGTGGAGTCAAACGGAATATTATGCCAGCAGAATTCTCATTGAACACTTGATGTCACATGTCATCCGACACTGGCTTTCCATCAGGTCATTTCAGGATAAAGTATTAACTGAAAAAGCATAACCAGCGTAGTGGGTGAACTGCTGACAAGCTTCAGGGGTTTGGCTGGCATTCCAACATTTATTTGAGTTACTCTTCATCCCCATTGGCCTGCAAAGCTCAGTGAAACCTGGCTTTTCAGCGAGCACTTTCACTGCTTCCTGATTGTACTGTTATCGGAAACACCACAAGAAAAGTCTTTGAGAGAGATTTTTATAGAAATAATTTTCCTCGGCTAAGGAAGAACTTTCTGGTAAAAGCTACAAAGAGTAACTGTTTGCTGTTTATTTGCAACACATGGCAACTGTAGGCAGAGTTTACCAAAGCTAGTCTAATTGGTGTGCTGATGACTTGTTCCTGGGGATTATTTGGAATTTACACTTTCTACAGTAGGTTCCAAAGAGTTCTCATGAATTGATTAAATAGGTAGAAGGTACCAACAGAGGAACAATTCTAGAATAGCACTGTGAATCTGTAGAAATTTTAGCTGTATTTTTAAACCTAATAGATGATGATTGAACTGAGAAAGTCTTAGGCTAAATAGAAAACACCACATTTTACTGAATCTTAGGGCCTTAGGGTTAAAGGACGTTGTAAATTATATGATAATTTTCAAATTTCCATAAATTCTATCTCACTATTTGCAACAAAAACACTTGGAGTTTTTCCTGAGGATAATGTGTATATACTTATAAAATTCTGCTATGCTTTAGTAATGATCATGGAAAACCTATGTTCTCTTTAGACTACACTGAATAAGTGTGCCACTGTACCTGTGAGTTTGGTTGGGTTTTTGTTTTGGGTTTTTATTGTACATACAAAAATAATAGCTGAATGGGAAAGGAAGAACCAACTTGGTTAATGGCTGGGCAAATAGGAACACCCTTATTGTCAAAAGATAGATTTGAGAATACAGTTTAATGCTGGAAGCCCAGAGGGGGCCTCTAGTTTCCTTTTAAGGAAACCTCAAACCCCATCCCCACAATGTGACAAAGGCCAGTCTGCTGTACCTGTCTGTGCCAGGGGAAAGGGGAAAAGGCAGCAAGGAGAGTCCCTTTTCCACTGACGGCTTGTTTCCAGCTGGCCTAAGCTGCTTATCCCACTGCTCAGCCAGACTTCCTTGTGTGTCAAGAGAAGAAGGGGAGCAAGACCCCGGCCCTCTGACATGCGATGCAAAAATTTAAAGAGAAAGTGGGAACAATCTGCTTTGAGTGGATACAGGAAGTGAAAGAAGGAAGCGGGACACGCCCGTGTCTTTCTCAAGATACAATAACACTACCCTCTGTTAGAATGTGGCACCAAAGAGGCCAGCTTTTGTCCAAACAGATGAAAAGGACACTTCCCACAGGGTGGTGGGAAGGGCTAAACATTGGGCAGACATTTCCTTCTCTATGAGCAGAGAATGGGGGGAATGGAGAGAGAAAGCGGGAGAAATGTTCTTCTTCCCCAGCACCACACTTCCCTTCTGGCAATGGAATCCTTTGCGTAATTTCCATACCAAGTGACTGTCTAGAACTTGCTTGAATATCTCCAGAAGCTGGACATTACTCCTCACAGCGCACTGTAATTCAAGATACTGGTAGGAAGTTCTGACATGGAACCCAACTTCTCCCATGATTTTCACCATTTACTTTGGTGTTGTCCTTGGAGTGGCAAAGAACTTTAATCATATAACTGTTTAATCATATAACTGATTTCCAGATATTTGAGACGGTTATCTCTCTCCACACACCATGTTTATCCATGAAATCCAAATGCACTCTTAAGAGAGAGAGAACTAGGAAGTATTTTCTGAAAATGTAAGGATACTTAAAATCAGTTTCCTCTTAGGAGCACTTGCCCCCATGATCATATCATGGAGGGGAAGTTCAAGTTAGAGACTGTGGGAAAAGTGGCATTGATTGGCAGGGCACCCAGTAGCACTGTGGGGAATGTGTGGTGCCTCTTCTCTCCTCTCATGAAACAGCAGTGAAGGCTCCTGCCCCTCTCTGTGTGTCTCCTTTGCCTCTGCTCTCAAAAGTGAAATTCTGCGCAGTCGGGAGGACTGGTGCAGAGTTAAGACATGTAGAGCCAAGAAAATAAAGAGTCAGATGTCCCAGCAGCTTTCAGTGCGTCCTGATTCTCACCACCCCCAGAGCAACCATGAAAGTAGGAGGGACCAGATGAAGACATTTAAAAATTGGTTCTGCTCCACGGTGATCCGGAGCAAGCTGGGGCTCAGCTGCTTTGAGCTGGCTTGAGAGGCCCCTCTCTGGGGTCAGGACATTCATGTGGCAGCTCGGCTGCCTTTGAAACCTCTGTGACTAACCCTAACCTTGAGGTAGGAAGAACGAAATATTTTCTTTTTTAAATATATTTAACTTAACATGCCATCTAATGAAACCAAATTCCATGGAAATCCCACAGAAGTATATATTCAGCACAGCCATGGCCAACTTCTGGTCTTTAGCACAGATCTGTAACAGAGGGAAGTGTGTGGGTGTTTGTGTCAGATTTGTGCCATTCATTGGGTCTACAGTGAGATCTGTGTGGGTTAAGAATTCCCTTTATCCCATATACTGCAAGGGGAGAAAGGAAGCACACTATGTGCGGTGTTAAAAAAACAAACAAAACGGGGCCGGCCCGGTGGCGCAAGCGGTTAAGTGCGCGCGCTCCGCTGCGGCGGCCCAGGGTTCGCTGGTTCGGATCCCGGGCGCGCACCGACGCACTGCTTGGTAAGCCATGCTGTGGCGGCGTCCCATATAAAGTGGAGGAAGATAGGCACCGATGTTAGCCCAGGGCCGTCTTCCTCAGCAAAAAAAAAAGGAGGAGGATTGGCGGATGTTAGCTCAGGGCTGATCTCCTCACAAAAAAAAAAAACAAACCAACAAACAAAACAAAACAAAACAAAACCCCATTATAATATAAAGGCCCACACTTATATAACCGTGTACCAGCTGCTGGAGAGTGGATTATATAAACTTTGGACCTTTCTCTGAGATGGGTCTGAGATGACATACATATTGCTGTGTGGTTACTAATGTGACAACCATTTTGGTGGGGAATTACCTGTTGAGTGCTTGGCTGACTATTAAAGAAAAATTCATAGAAAAGAACGAGTGTGATATAAAATGTAGATAAAGTAAACTTAAAACTCTTTAGATACCTGCATATGACTTGGCAAAATATGAGCTTCTGTAATCACCTTGTAGGAATCTAAGATCTTCCATGTTCTTTAGTAACCTCAGGAATTCATTAAGAGTGTCAGGGTCTGTCACAAGATAAGTGTTGAGTGGATAAGGTTGAAAGACCAGTAGATTAAACCTCGTTTATTTCTTTCTCATTACATCACACAAATATCTGTGTTCTCGGCCAAATACATTAAGGAAAAAATAAAAGAGGAAACTCTAAATAATGAATGATAAAATGCTGAGCAACTTCAGATCCTTTTGGACATTTGCCCTCTTGAATTGTATCCTAATGACTATATGGCATGTAACTCTAAAGTAATGTAATGTAAAAAACCAACGAAGCCCTCAAAACATACCAGAAAAAAGTAAATGTGTATTTCCTTTGGAGCAGTCATCCTAGACTAGCAGTCATGCTAGCATTCAACCCAATAATTCTGAAATTATTCACAACTATTTTTATACTGTCTCTCTGCAAATATGTACATTTCCACTTACATTACTTTGAATATCTAAGCATGCCTGGGCCTTACAGTCTGGCACATGCATCTCATCTAGCATCCTCATTTTATGGAGAAACTTGATCTAGAAAGTTCAAGTGATTTGTCCCAAATCACAGAAAGCTGAGACCAGAACCAAGATCTGTTTTCCAGGATAACGTTTTTGCCACAACATTGTTCTGCCATTTTCCATTGCAGGTAGACTTAGTTTTGGGGAAAAAAACCCAAAAGGCATAAGTTACTTGAAGTCAAATATAGAGAATAAGATGAGTGATCAACTCAGTGCAATGCAGCAAACATTCGCTGAACATCAACTATATACAAGGCCTTCTGACAAGTGCTATACAAGATACAAGAGATTTTAAGGTGTTGGGGCATGACTTTAAATTAATGGATCAAAAGAGGGAGCTGTGATTACAAGATTAATTGAGATTACAATCATGGCGTTGTATCATAAACATTGCATAACAACGTTTCTATCAACAACAGACCACATATATGAAGGTAGTCCCGTAAGATTATAATGGAGCTGAAAAGTTTCTATTGCCTAGTGATGCCATAGCTGTCATAGTATAATACATTACCAACATATTTGTGGTGATGCTGATGTAAACAAACCTACTGCACTGCTAGTTGTATAAGACTACAGCACACACAATTATGTACAGTACATAATACTTGATGATAATAAATGACTGTGTTACTAGTGTATGTGTATACTAAACTAGACTTTTTTCATTATTTTAGAGTGTACTCTTTCTACTTATTAAAAAAAGTTTACTGTAAAAGAGTAAGCCATGTTATGCCAACAGCAGCTTCATGCATCTTGTGGTTACTGCATCTCTTGATTGCATTATTTTCTCTTGTGCTTGATTTAATCTCATGTTGTTTTGTTCATCATGGCTCCTAAGTATAAAAAATCTACTGCTAATGTTACTAGTAAGAGGCCACATCGAGTGATTGACCTGGAAATGATATTAAAAGTGATTAAGGGCTCTCAAGGAGGAAAATCAGTGATGGTTATTGCTCGTCAGTCAGGCATGTCCCATTCCACCATAGCAACAACTTTGAAGAACTAAAACAAAGTGATAGAAGCTGTTGAAGGATCTGCTTCATTGAAGGCAACGAGACTAAGAAAAATTCAAGAAGGGCTTATATCAGACATGGAGAAACTTCAAATGACTTAGATTGAAGACCAGATGTGCAGACCACACACAGAAGCGTATTCCTCTCAGCACTATGATGATCACGGCCAAAGCAAAAAGTTTCTTTGCAATATTGAAAAAAGAGGCAGGACTCCACTATCATGCTGAATTTCCTGCTAGCTCCGGGCGGTTTAAATGATTCAAGAATTGTTATTCATTACATAATGTGAAAGTGAGTGGTGAGTCTGCAAGAGCTGACATGAAGGCAGCTGAAGAATTTTTGGAAACTCTACATAAGCTGATTGTGGAGGAAAATTAGTTGCCAGAGCAAATATTCAATTTGGTGAAACCGCCCTATTCTGGAAACAGATGCCTGAAAGGATTTTCATCCATAAGGAGGCCAAGTCAGTGCCAGGTTTCAAGGCTTGTGAGGGCAAGATAAAATTCCTGCTTGGGGGCAATGTTGCAGGCTACAAATGGAAATCCTTTCTGATCTGGGACAATGACAATCCCAGGCCTTTCAAGCATATCAGTAAGCATACACTGCCAGTGTACTACAGGAGCAATAAGAAGTCATAGATGACCCAGCTTCTCTTGCAAAATGCCCTCCTGAATTGCTATGCCAGTGAAATGGAGAAGTAGTGTTTGGAGCATAACATACCTTTCAAGATTTTGCTTATTGTTGATAATGCTCCTGGACATCCTCCTTTGATTGGTGATCTTCCCCCCAATATCAAAGTGGTGTTTTTCCCTCTAAACACCACCTCTTCGGTCAAACCAATGGATCAAGTTATAGAGCTTTTAAGGCCTACTACCTGAGGAGGATCTTTGTCCAGGCTATTGCTCCAACTGAGGAAGACACCGAGGAGACACTGATGCAATTCTGGAAGGATAACAGAATCTATGCGTTGCTTGAGCTTGGGGTGATGCCACCAAGGAGTGTATGAATGGCATCTGGAGAAGACATTAAAGAGGCTGGTCCATGACTTCAAAAGATTTGCCAAGGATGAGGAGGTTGCAAAAATCAAGAAGGCTATGGTTGAGATGGCAAACAACTTTAACCTGGGTGTGGATGATGGTGACATTGAGGACCTCCTAGAGGTGGTTCCTGAGGAATTGACTAATGAGGAGTTGTTGGAACTGGAACAGGAACGCATAGCTGAAGAAGAGGCAAGAGAAAAGGAAACTGCAGGAGAAGAAAAAGAAGAACCCCCCCCCCCAAAAAAAATTCACAGTGAGGAGTTTAGCAGAAGTTTTTGCAGACCTCAACAAGCTCCTTACAAAGTTTAAAAACATAGACCTCAGCAGCAAAGGTTTTCATTAATAGAGAGGAATGTTTACGGTACATTATCTGTTTACAAGCAAATTTATGATAAAAAAAAGAGAAAGAAACAAACCAAGCAAAGCACCATGGAAATATACCTCCTCAAGAAGAGCCTCAGCCAGGTCTTTCAGAAGGCATTCCAGAACAAGGCATTGTTATCCTGGGAGATGACAGCTCCAAACGTGTTATTCCCCTGAAGACCTTCTGCTGGGACAAGATGTGGAGGTGGAAGGCGGTGATAGTGATGATCCTGACCCTTGTTAGGTCTAGGCTAATGTGTGTTTGTGTCTTAGTTTTTAACAAAAAAGTTTAAAAAGTGAAAAGAAAAAATTTAAAAATAGAAATAAGCTTACAGAATAAGAATATAAAGAAGGAAAATATATTTTTGTACAGCTGTACAATGTTTGTGTTTTAAGCTAAGTGCTAGTAGAAGAGTCAAAAAGTTAAAAAAATGTTTAAAGTTTTAAAGTAAAACGTTACAGTAAGCTAAGGTTAATTTATTATTGAAGAAAAAATATATTTTTATAAATTTAGTATAGCCTAAGTGTACAGTATTTATAAAGTCTACAGTAGTGTACAGTAGTGTCCTAGGCCTTCACATTCCCTCACCACTCACTCACTGATTTACCCAGAGAAACTTCCAGTCCTGTAAGCTCCATTCATGGTAAGTACCCTATACAAGTGTGCCATTTTTTATCCTTTATACTATATTTTTACTGTACCTTTTCTTTGTTTAGATATGTATAGATACACAAATACCTTTGTGTTACAATTGCCTACAGTATTCAGTACAGTAACATGCTGTACAGGTCTGTAGCCTAGGATCAATAGGCTATACCACACAGCCTAGGTGTGTAGTAGGCTACACCATCTAGGTTTGTGAAGCACAGTCTACGATGTTCACACAACAATGAAATCGCCTAACGATGCATTTCTCAGAATGTATTCCTGTCATTAAGTGACATGTGACTGTACTTTCCTTGATTTCCTGATTCTGTATTATATCCCGTCAGTCAATACGTTTGGATTCATAAAACCAACAGAGAAAGCACCTACTTCAGTTAAGTACCTGTTTATTATGCACTTCTTTCAAATTCACAATGACAGGATTGTAATAAACACAGTTGTTAGCTTATGAAAAGCATTATGAATCTTTAAAATAAAAATGGGATCTAACATTTTAGGTAAGGGTGCAATTATTATTTTCTGTAAAAACTGTTAGGATTTTTAGAATATTTGTGTACTGCCAAGTCGTTATGTGGATACCTTTGGGGAAGAGAAATCAACACATCCAATCTGTGGTGCCAGACCTTTAATCAATCCTGTGCTATTTTAACATCTTTCAAATATGGTCAGCTCTTCAGCCTGCTGCTTTTTAAAATCCTGAAATAAAGATAATAAATGCTTTGTTAATCTATTCTGTTTTATTAAATTTATATTATGGTGATGTAACTAGCCTAGAAACACAAGCTCATTGTCTTTATCTTTTCCTATTGTTTATGTAATAAAATAAATGTCTTTTTATAAGAATACCTTACTATTGACCTATCATCAATAGAATTTTGAGTTAGTTTTCTAGAAATAATGTTCCTTTGGGAGATTAGTACTTGTTGAACACACATTAGATGTCTGGCACATTTTAGAATTATTAATTGCTTCCTTTATACATTTAATCCTTAAAATAACTTCCTGAGGTAAGTGTTACTAACTCAGTAAGGAAACTGAGACCCAGGGAGGCTAAATAAATTATCTAAGTTCATGGAATGAGAAAGTGGCTGTGCTGAGATTCAAACTCGTCTGTGGGTTGCTAAGCTATGTTCTTTTCACTACATTATCTATGCATGCTTCTTTAAATCAGAGGGCTAGGTGGCTTTTCCCTATTATAATCAAGGGCATGCATTGCAAGATGCCTGCCCTTGGGAGAGGAGAGAGTTGGGAATAAATGGCTGAGAAAGAAATAGTAATTAGTTAGGTGGTCTAGGACCTCTCAAATCTACTCTTTGGCTTACTACACTTTCCTGGAAGAACTCTGAAGAATATATATGGACAGATCATGTCCTGCAAACATGAGCACTTTATTAATATCTGCGTCTTTGACCACACAGTTTTGTGAATTTCTTTGGGATCTAAGCTGGACCTTGTGGAGAACCTCCAAACTCTGGCTTAGGCCGGAAACTGCCCAAGTGGCCTCCTTTTCCCTCTGCCTCTCTCTGCTTTCACTTGATTTCTAAGGGGGAATGGAGCAGAGAGGAGGGCGCTTATTCTTGAATAAGGACAAGGCTGGATTCTATTTTACCATGCAGGGAAGAAGCAAATCCAAAGAGACAGGTGTTTGTGTTCTTTCCAAGGGAGCGCAAGTCCTAGAGCCCTGCATCCTCCAATCCTCATTTTCTGGCACACTCAAATTTTAACTCCTATCCAATCCTGTGAAAATTATTAGCCCAGGGACCATAAAACGTTCTTGTCTCTTGATACATCCATAGCGGACTGATTAAGGATAGTGGAAATGGAGATAGGCTAGTACAGAGGCGAGTAAGGAAGCTGTTAGCTTCCCTTAGCTATCAGGGAGCAGTATGCATTGATTTGATGGATATCCAACTCATGATGCTGTTGTTATTCATCCAATGCACTGATCTTCTGAGTTAACTAGCTTAGATATACTTTAAGGTTAGGTGAAATCATTTCAACAGAGACAGGGATAAAAGAAATGCACAAGAATCACATCTGACCGTATCCTTTATGCGTTGTAGTGGAAATAACTTGACATGCAATTTGAGGTTGAATATCTTCAGAGAAGAGATTCACTCGCAAAACACCTGAAGCAAAATATTTTCTAAATCTGTGGATAATGAATACAATAACTATGGCAGTTCAAACACTTTTTTTCCAAACCTATTGCTAAAGCTATACCAAACTTCTAAACACATATGTCAAATCAAACTGATTAGCCCATAAAGATAGTTTCCAATCTATATTGTATAAACAAGGCTTTATACACATGTGGTTCTATGAAGCTAGGCCCATCTTTTCCATGCATAAGGATGGAGCTTCATTTATTGTCTTAGTCAGAATAAATGGATAAGCATAAGTAAAGAGTTTTAAAGATGTATTGATGATTTGAGATAATTCTGGAATAAAACACCTCTTTGAGCCCCCAAAATAAATATAATTTTTATCACCACATATTATAGTTTTTCTTGCTTCTTATTTTTACTTCCTGTTGGTGTAATATTCAAGAGTAAGTTTAATATTTTTATTTTGTAGAATCTAAGTGTGGCAGATACTATTACTTGACTGTCCAAAAGCTATAGCCTCTTCCTGGCTAACAAAATCCCAAGTATGTTTAGGTAGGCCATGTACCAGCTCCAGGAAATGAATCATGATTGGACCAATTGTGACAATCCTATCTGTTCTATCAGATACTTACTTTCCCAGCCTTCCTTGCATCCATCCCTGATGCCATATGACAAGTTCTGGCCCATGAGGCATAAGAGAATTCTGAGAGTTTTTTTCCTCTTCTCTAATGAAAATATAGTAGTCCTCTTTCACCTGCTGCCTTCTTCCTCCCTACTTGAGACAATGAATTGAGGATGTTATTCCTCAAATTATAGTAATTATCTTGCAATCATAAGGCAATAAGCCTAAAGATGAAAGCCTACACACTGTGGATGGCAGAGCAGAGGGAATGGCTGAGCTGCTGTACTCAACATGGAACCATAACTCTCCAGAATAAAAGATGGTTCCTGCTGGTGAGTTTGGGGATGTCGACAATGGTAATACACTTACATATGTCACATAGAGGAAGCCTAAGGGACTAGAATAGCATGAATAATGGATACTCATCTCAGAATTCCAAAAGATGGTGTAGACAGATCAGGAGTTGTCCAGACCAAGCTAGGTAGGAAAAATCCTGTATGGAAAGGAATCCAAGCAGCGAGATCAGCACGTGCAAAGATAGGGTGATGAGAGAGAAGATGACCTGATTGCTGAATGTCTGGTATGTAGTTTAGGAAAGATGGCACATCAAACGCCAAGGGGACAGTGGTGAGAGATGAGGTTAGAGAGGAGGCAGCATCCTGATCCTAAAAGGACTTTTATGCCAGACTGATGATTTTGTACTTTATTCTGATGATAGAGTGCTATTGAAGGAATGGTATATATTATATCACTACATATTATACATTATACATTGTATTCTAGAAGTTTCAGGACTTGGAGACAGAAATATGTTGGTATGAGGGAGAACGTGAAGAATGTAATGTATTTTTAGTTCTTTAACAAAATGTGCAGACTTCATTGACTACGTCTTATTTAGGGCTAGCGACATCCTAGGAAAATTTCCTGCTGGTATCAATAGGAAGTTTTCATACATGAAGATTAGGAGATCTTGTCTCTGGGTATGAAACCCATGAGGCAGATTCTTAAGCTAAAGCATCAATACAAGCTGGGAGCAGGGCCTTTTATGAGGAGTAGCAGCTTCCTCTAAATCCAGGCAAATTTCACAGAGCATAACAGGCATCTAACAAGGAGGCCCTTCTGGCTTCCTTTGGGTGCTGCTTCTGTGTTCTCAAGGGCCATTGATAAGCAGGAATAGTGTAACCACAGGAATGCCTTCTGATAACAGTAAAGTAGGCTGCTGCATTCCTGGGCCATGGCTAATATCTCCCCATCCACTGCTAAGCTATAGAAAAAGAGTCAAATTTGTCATATGTTAATTCTTACCTATTTGGGCTGGCAGCTTTTAGGGAGTGAGTAGCGGTGTGTGTGCGTGTGTATGTGTGTGTGCTTGCGTGCACATGCGCATGTGTATGAGAGAGAGACAGTATGTGGGCGAGGACCCGCCAGAGCTGAGGCACAGATCCTGTTGATAGGTATGTGGTGTTATAGTGCCCATCTCCCTGCCCTTCAGGGAATACCACTTGACCCAGTGATCACCCCTGCCTTGGAG
Source organism: Diceros bicornis minor (assembly GCF_020826845.1). Taxonomy (NCBI): domain Eukaryota; kingdom Metazoa; phylum Chordata; class Mammalia; order Perissodactyla; family Rhinocerotidae; genus Diceros; species Diceros bicornis. Next base: position 37,500,008 of record NC_080750.1, read on the forward strand.
GTGGAGCCTGCCAGAAGACTGCCTCTGTCTTCTAGTACTTTGACCCTAGCAGCCTTACAGAGTAGTGGCCAGGCGGCTCACCTGGGCTCTCCAAGCTCCCTGCCCACCACGCCATCCTCCTTCCTGGCCTCTTCTCTAAAATCAAACTACTTATGGTTCTAAGAAAACAGGCGTGCTTTGCACATGCTGTCCACTTTTCATGGGATCTCCTTCCTTCCTTGTCTGCTTGGCAGAATCTTATTCATCCTTTAAACCAGCTCATGAGTCACTTTGTCCAGGAAGGAGATTCTCTTTTCTCCAAGTACCACGTGTAAATGATCACTGTGCCTCCTCTAGGTTCCTTTTATCCCTTAAATAGTTTCCCTTAACCCACTGGATTCATATGTATATATAAAATATTTTAACACTACAGTTTAGTATTGTTAAGTATATTCACATTGTTAAGCAACAAATCTCCGAAATTTTCATCTTGCAAATCAGAAACTCTGCACCCATTAAACAACAACTCTCCATTTCCCCCTCCCTCTAGCCCCTGGCAAGCACCATTCTACTTTTTGCTTCTATGAATTTGACTACTTTTGATGCATCATATAAATGGAATCATACAGTATTTGTCTTTTTGTGATTGGCTTTCTTAGTGTAATGTTCTCAAGACTCACCCATGATGTAGCATATGACAGGATTTTCTTCTTTTCCAAGGCTGAATAATACCTCATTGTATGTATACACCACATTTTGTTTATCCATTCATTGATGGACATTTGGGTTGCTTCTCCCTCTTGGCTATTGTGAATAATGCTACCATGAACACAGGTGTACAAACATCTCCTCAAGACCCTACTTTCAATTCTTCTGGATAAATACTCAGAAGTGGGATTGCTTGATAATATGATAATCCTATTTTTAATTTCTTGAGGAAACATCATACTGTTTTTCATAGAGGCTGCATGATTTTACATTCCCACTAACAGTGCACAAGTGTTCTAATTTCTCCACATCCTCACCAACACTTGTTATTTAGTGTTTTTTTTTAATGTAGCCATCCTGATGAGTGTGAGTGCTCTCTTTGTGGCTTTGATTTGCATTTCTCTGATAGTTTTGTTGAGCATCTTTTCATAGCTTGTTGGCCATTTTTACATCATCTTTGGAGAAATGTCTATTCAAGTCCTTTGCCCATTTTTGAACTGGGTTGTTTGTTTTTTGTTGTTGAATTGTAGGAGTTTTTTATATATTCCAGATATTAACTCATCAGATATAAGATTTGCAAATATTTTCTCCCATTCCATAGATTGCATATTCTATCTGTTGATTGTGTTCTTTTATACACAGAAGTTATAATTTTGATGTAGTCCCATTTGTCTATTTTTTTTTTTTTGTGAGGAGATCAGCCCTGTGCTAACATCTGCCAATCCTCCTCTTTTTTTTTTTTTTTTTGCTGAGGAAGACTGGCCCTGGGCTAACATCTGTGCCCATCTTCCTCCACTTCATATGGGATGCCGCCACAGCATGGCTTGCCAAGCAGTGCGTAGGTGTGCGCCAGGGATCCGAACCAGCGAACCCAGGGCCGCCGCAGCGGAATGCGTGCATTTAACCACTTGCGCCACTGGGCCGGCCCCCCCATTTGTCTATTTTTGATTTTGTTGTCTGTGCTTTTGATAACACATCCAAGAAATTATTGCTAAATCCAATGTCATGAAGCTTTTTCCCTTTGTTTTTTCCTAGGAGTTTTATAGTTTTAGGTCTTTAATTCATTTTGAGTTAATTTTGGTGTATGGAGTAAGGTAAGAGTCCAATTTCATTCTTTTGCATGTGGATATCCTACCATTTATTGAAGATACTGTCCTTTCCCATTGAGTCATCTTGGCACCCTTGTCAAAGATCATTTGACTGTATATATGAGGGTTTATTTCTGGGTTCTCTATTCTATTCCACTGGTTTATATGTCTTTATGCTAGTACCATACTGTTTTGACTACTGTAGCTTTGTAATATGTTTTCAAATCAGGAAGTGTAAGACCTCAAACTTTGCTCTTTTTCAACATTGTTTTGGCTATTTGGGGTTCCTTGAGGTTCCATACGAATTTTAAGATGGATTTTTCTATTTCTGCAAAAAGGGCCATCGGGATCTAGATAGGGATTACATCAAATATGTAGATTACTTTGGGTAGTGTAATAGATTGAATTGTGTCTCCCCAAAATTCATATGTTGAAGCCCTAACTGCCATTGTGACTGAATTTGGAGATAGGGCCTTTAAAGAGGTAATTAAGGTTAAAGGAGGTCATAAGGATGGAGCCCTAATCTAATATGAGTAGTGTTCCTATAAGAAGAGGAAGAGATCCCAGGGATGCAAGTACACAGACAAAAGGCATTTGAGGACACAGAAAGAAGGTGGCCATCTGTAGCCAAGGAGAGAGGCCTCAGGAGAAACCAAACCTGCTGACTCCTTGACCTTGAACTTCCAGTCTCCAGAACTGTGAGAAAATAAATTTTTGTTGTTTAAGTCACCAAGACTGTGGTATTTTATGGCAGTCCTACCAAACTGATACAGGTAGTATTAACATCTTAACAATATTAAGACTTCTAATCTATGAACAAGGGCTATCTTTCCATTTATTTGTGTCTTCTTCAATTTCTTTCAGCAATGCTTTGTAGTTTTCAGTGTACGAGTACTTTACCTCCTTGGTTAAATCTACTCCAAAGTATTTTATCCTTTTTGATGCTGTTGTAAAAGAATTATTTTCTTACTTTCCTTTTTGGATTGTTCATTGTTGGTATAAAGAAACACAACTGATTTTTGATTGTTGATTTTGTATCCTGCAACTTTGCTAAATTTGTTTTTATTTCTAACGGGTTTTTTTTTTTTTTTTTGTAGAATCTTTGTTTTCCACATCTAAGATCATGTCATTGGTGAATAGAAATAATTTAATTTCTTTCTTTCCGATATGGATACCTCGTATTTCTTTTTTTGCCTAATTGCTCTGACAAGGACTTCCTGTACTATGTTGAATAGAAGTGGTGGGAGCAGGCCTTATCTATGCTTTTACAAGTCTCTCTCTTGCACTAGACTGGATCAAAAGCTCTTGAAAGTAGGGATGAGTCTTATTTGTGCCTATATCTTCAATGACTGACATTGATTAGTATATATTCAATATATAGTCCTGGTGAAAATTAAAGAATAAATAAATTTTTGGAGAAAATAAGGTTATTTTGAGGTTGCCTAATGAGTATCTTTGGAGTGGTTTTAGGAATACAAATATAACAATTGGTAAAAATTTCTGTCAAATAAAAGGGTTCATAGTACCTCCCCAGGTGATCTAGGATAACATCCACAGTGATGTCATAATGACAGTATGTACCCTTGATATAATGTGATGAGAATGATATTTTACCTTTGTGATATTCCTTCCACAAACCCCAGCCTAATCATGAGAAAAACCTCCTATAATTCCATTCGAGGGACATTCTACAAAATACCTGACAATTGCTCATCAAAAATGTCAAGATCATCAATATCAAGGAAAGTCTGAGAAACTATCACAGCGAAGAAGAATCTAAGGAGACATGACAACAAAACATAATGGGATCCTGGAACAGAAAAAGGACATTAGGGAAAAACTGAGGAAATTTGAATAAAGTATGGACTTTATGCAGCAATTTTGGTTCATTAATTGTAACAAATGTGCTAAACGAACGTAAGATGTAGATAATAAGGGAAATTGGGTGTGGGATATATGGGAACTCTACTGTCTTCACAACTTTTCTGTAAATCTTAAACTATTCTAAAAAAATCTGAGAGGGTACATCTTATGTTAAGCATTCTTACCTCAATAAAATTAAAAAAGGGGGGCTCAATTATTAACATGAGCTATTGGAGCACTAGAAGATCAGAGAAGCTAGAATGTACAAGATTCCGATTGTAAAGATTTTGGATAATTAACGTCAGATTACATTTCTTCAAAGGAACATGGATTTCCACCATCATTCTCACAGTCTTCCTCCCATTCTCTCTCTCTTTCTTTCTTTCTCTCTCTCTCTCACACACACATACTCCAGAAATTGAGTGTTCACATTTGTTTACACAAAAGTGTGTGAAAGGAGAGAAAACCCTTGGCAGGCAAGGACAAAAACAACCAACTAAGGGAGAGAGAAGAGAGCAGAATGAGGAGAGAGGTGAGCTAAATAGATGGTTAAGATGCTAATTCATCTCTCCTCCAACCAGAATGAATAGGTATATTTAGGTTAGGATATTGGCCTGATTTAACCTATATTTTGGAAATTTTAAAAACTATAAATTTATAATTGTATAAGGTCTTTTGGAGTGACACAGGGCAGGAGACATTTCCTTTGGCCTGGTTGATTTCACTGTAATATAGGCTTGATGAAATCAGAGATCTTTCTTGTTTACTGCGGTAACCCTAATACTTGGGACAATGCCTCACATATAGTTGATACTCAATAAATAGTTATTCACAAATGAATATGTAACAAACATCTGTGTGACACTGTGCTAAAGGCAAGGAGCTCCATGTACATTGTCCTAGTTTTGCCTCTTGAGAACTCTATCTTGAGGATTCTCAAGGTCATTGAGTTAGCAATAGGCAGAATCAGAGCTTGAACCCAGCTATGTCTGAGTGCAAATTTCATGTTCTTTCAAGGCTGGTCTGTTGCTTTAATCCCTTTTGTGGCCTCAGTGCCTTGTAAGTAATAGGTATTCTACAAGTATTTCTTAAAATGAATACCTTTTTTGCGTAAATGTTATTTCTGAGCATTTAGTAACTAATTTCCTCTAACCTTTGTCAATCAACCCAGGGCAGCAAGTGTTTGTAGCTACAATATTCTTAAGCCTTTGCTCATAACCATAGATCCTGGCCTTACTCTTAGGTTTGGTTTAAAGACAATAATGAGGCTAACTAACAATTTTGGCCATATGAGTATATTTTCATCTGAAGCTATTCATTTTTTTTGAATTACCATACCAGTCCTTGCTTTGTTATATATGGAACTTAGCATACATAATATGAGCCTATATTTAATATAGTATACGTGCCTAGAATATGTGTGTATGTGTGTGCATGTGTGTATATACACACACATATATATATATATATACTGGCCGTCTGTGTCTGACTTTGCAGGACTGGTGGGCTGAGATCCCTTCAGGAGATTATAAGATTACAAGTTGATTTTGTTTTTTTTATGAGCTTTACATATATAAAGACAGTAGATGGAGCTTGCATAAGGTCTATCATCTTGGTCTGAGAGATGAGCCTGGTGCCACTTTGAGAAAGGACACTAGCAGCTGGTAGCAGTTTTTAGGAGAGACTGTGAAAGCACAGTCCTGCTTCAGTACCCATGGACAGAACTGAGTAGGGGACACTTGCCAGTGGCTCTGGTACTCCAAGGACTGCAGCTCTGGAAACAATGCATGCCCTTGGCATGGACTCTGCTCTTTCCACAGAGGGCATCAGGAACAGGCTGTGCCAAGGTGCCTGGAAGAGGGGGTGGGAACACAGGAACGTGAGCGGACATATTCCTGAGCACTCAGGAGAAACTATCAGGAGATGCCTAGAAATAACTGGAAGATAGGTGGAGAGAATGCTGAGGTCCTACAGTCGTGAAGATGGGGGCAAAGAGCTGCTGTAGTTTGGATAGTACAGCCATGTGCTGCATAACGACATTTCGGTCAGTGACGGACTGCATTGTGATGGTGGGCTCATAAGATTATAACGGAGCTGAAAATTTCCTATTGCCCAGTGACATCATAGCCATCATAACGTCACAGTGCAATGCATTACTCACGTGTTTGTGGTGATGTACTGTAAACAAACCTACTGTGTTGCCATTCATATAAATGTGTAGCAATATAATTATGTACAGTACATAATAATTATTAATGATAATAAATGACTGTTACTGGTTTATGTATTTATGACACTATACTTTTTATTGTTATTTTAGAGTGTACTCTTTCTACTTATTAAAAAAAAGTTTACTGTAAAACAGTAAGCCGTATTATGCTGGCAGCAGCCTCATAAGTTCTGTGTTTACTGCATTGCTTGATTGCATCATTTTCTCTTGTGCTTGATTTAATCTCATGTTGTTTTGTTCAGCATGGACCCTAAGTGTACCAAGTCCACTGCTAATGTTGCCAGTAAGAGGCCACATTGAGTGATTGACCTGGAAACAATATTAAAAGTGATTAAGGACTATGAACGTGGAAAATCAGTAATGGTAATCGCTCGCCAGTCAGGCATGTCCCATTCCACCATAGCTATGATCTTGAAGAATAAGAACAAAGTGATGGAAGCTGTTAAAGGATCTACTTCTTTGAAGGCAATGAGACTAACAAATATTTGAGAAGGGCCTATTTCAGACATGGAGAAACTTCAAATAACCTAGATTGAAGAGCAGCCACAGAAGCATATCCCTCACAGCACCATGATGATCATGGCCGAGGCCAAAACTTTGTTAGCTATGTTGAAAGAAAAGGCTGGACTCGACTACCATGTTGGATTTACTGCTAGCTCTGGGTGATTTAAATGATTCAAGAATTGTTATTCATTACGTAACATGAAAGTGAGTGGTGAGTCTGCAAGAGCTGATGCGAAGGCAGCTGAAGAACTTTTGGAAACTCTACATAAGCTGCTTGTGGGGAAAAATTACTCGCCAGAGCAAATAATCAATACGGATGAAACCTCGCTATTCTGGAAACAGATGCCCAAAAGGACTTTCATCCATGAGGAGGCCAAGTCAATGACAAGATACAAGGCTTTTAAGGACAGGATAACAGTCTTGCTTGGCAGCAATGTTGCAGGCTACAAATGGAAATCCTTTGTGATCTTGCACAGTAACAACCCCAGTGCCTTTAAGCATATCAATAAGCACACACTGCCAGTGTCCTACAGGAAAAACAAGAAGTCATGGAAGACCCAGCTCCTCTTGCAAGATGCCCTCTTGAATTGCTACTTCAGAAAAATGGAGAAGTAGTGTTTGGAGAATTTCTTTCAAAATTTTGCTTATTGTTGATAATGCTCCCAGACATCCTCCTTTGATTGGTGATCTTCGTCCCAATATCAAAGCAGTATTTCTCCCTCCAAACACCACCTCTTTGATCCAACCAATGGATCAAGTTGTTATAGAGCTTTTAAAGCCTACTACCTAAGGAGGATCTTTGCCCAGGCTATTGTTCCAACTGAGGAAGACGCGGAGAAGACTGACGAAATTCTGGAGGGAAAACAACATCTATGACTGCATCAAGAACATTGCTTGATCTTGGGGTGATGTCACCAAGGAGTGTATGAATGGCATCTGGAAGAAAACACTCCAGAGACTTGTCCATGACTTCATTGGACCTGCCAAGGATGAGGAGGTTGCAAAAATCAAGAAGGCTGTGGTTGAGACGGCAAACAACTTTAACCTGGTGTGGATGAGGATGACATTGAGGAGCTCCTAGGGTGGTCCCTGAAGAATTGACTAATGAGGAGTTGTTGGAACTGGAATAGGAACGCATAGCTGAAGAAGAGGCAAGAGAAAAGGAAACTGCAGGAGAAGAAAAAGAAGAAGAACCCCTCCACCCCCAAATTTACAGTGAAGAGTTTAGCAGAAACTTTCATAGACTTCCACAAGCTCCTTCAAAAGTTTAAAAACATGGACTCCAGCACCAAAAATTTTCATTAATAGAGAGAAATGTTCATGATACATTATCTGTTTATAAGCATGTCTATGATAAAAAAAAAGAGAAAAAAACAAACCAAGCAAAGCACCATGGACACATTTCTGAAAAGAGTGACACCTCCTCAAGAAGAGCCTCAGGCAGGTCCTTCAGGAGGTATTCCAGAAGAAGGCATTGTTATCCTGGGAGATGACAGCTCCAAGCATGTTATTCCCCTGAAGACCTTCTACTGGGACAAGATGTGGAGGTGGAAGGCGGTGATAGTGATGATCCTGACCCTGGTTAGGCCTAGGCTGATGTGTGTTTGTGTCTTAGTTTTTAACAAAAAAGTTTAAAAAGAAAGAAAAAACTTTTTAAATGGAAAAATTCTTATAAAGAAGGAAAATGTTTTTGTACACCTGTACAATGTGTTTGTGTTTTAAGCTAAGTGTTATTACGAGAGTCAAATTTAAAAAAAATTAGAAAAGTTTTAAAGTAAAAATGTTACAGTAGGCTAAGGTAAATTTATTATTGAAGAGAGAAAAATATTTTTTAATAAATCTAGTGTAGCCTAAGTGTACAGTGTTTATTATAAAGTCTACAGTAGTGTACAGTAGTGTCCTAGGCCTTCACATTCCCTCACAACTCACTCACTGACTCACCCAGAGCAACTTGCTGCCCGGCAAGCTCCATTCATGGTAAGTGCCCTATACAGGTGTGCCATTTTTAATCTCTTATACCATACTTTTACTGTACCATTTCTATGTTTAGATACACAAATATTTACCATTGTGTTACAATTGCCTACAGTTTTCAGTACAGTAACATGCTGTACAGGTTTGTAGCCTAGGAGCAACAGGCTACACCACATAGCCTAGGTGTGTGGTAGGCTATACCATCTAGGTTTGTTTAACTCACTCTATGAAGTTCGCACAATGATGAAATTGCCTAACAACACATTTCTCAGAACACATCCTAGTCATTAAGTGACCCATGACTGTAATGTTACTAAGATTTCACATAGGAAGGAGGCCTGGAATTAGTTGGGTTATAGGGATAGCTACCAAACAGTAGTTAGCACATATAAACTTAGATATTAAAATAATTACCACCAGGAAATGCCTAAGTAGAAAAAAGAGTCTTCTCTGACACAAGAAGAAAGTCCTGTGGAGTAACAAGTGAGTCATAGTCCTGGCTGATTTTGACTTACTGAAAGTTAAAGGGATTGGTATGAGGGTCATCACTTAATTTTCTTAATAAGTAGCTGATAACCAGCATTAGCAAGAAAGTTTTGCAATAATAAATTTCAGTTCTAAGAGAACAGGACAAGTCCTCTACGCATCATTATTTAAAAATAATGATAGTTTCTTGTGGTTAAGAACGTGAGAAAGTCTTAGATGGCTATAATTGTTACCCTAAAATTTATCTCCTCCTTTCAAGTGGGCATGGGGCAAAGCTATTTTGAATTTGTTTTCTTCCAAGACCTTACACACCAGCCGGCTGTGATTGACTGGTGGTCACTTACAGCCTGAACCAAGGAGTTTGAGAAAAGAAGTTTTAATGGGAGGTACAGGGCCAAAAGAAAATTAAAACACACACACACACACACACACTCAATACATTTAAGAAATTATTTCTCATCATATTTAAATCCTTTCTGAATTAAAAGTCTGATAGATGGGCTGAGCTTTAGAGAAATGAAGTAGTCTTCACATGATAGCTTTATAAAGCTTCAAATTCTGCAATGAAAATTTTAGACAGTTTGAATCAAATTGATTCAATCACCACTAAGCTAAAAGTAACAACTGTTACAGTTTTCTGATAAAACGGATTATTTCCAAAGTCTTTCTTTTGATAAAATATTTCCTTCGTCGTTCCTATTATCTTTTCCTCTTCCAGACTGAAGTGTTTTGAAACAAAGATCTTTGTCTCATCTTTGTATATTTCCCATTGCTTTACACATAGTAGGAACTTGGGATACGTGTCTGCCCATCTTTATAAGTCTCACATTGTTTGCACATGGTAGGAACTCCATAACTAACTGAATGCCTGAGAGAGTGGCAATGCTTGCCTGGTAGACAGCAAAATTCTGCTATAGTTTTCTCTCTTCTTCCTAGTGTTTGATATCTATGTACCTTTGAAATGCATTAATTGAGTTTTATCTGTAGAAATACCAGGATACAGTTAACAAATTTTGGAATCATTGAAGTTTAGTTATTTAACAAGTCATAAGTAATTGCCTTGAAAATCAAGAATACTTTTTCTGTTACTCTACTTCTAGGATAGGGTAAAGAAGCCTCCATAAGATTTTTTTTTTTTATTATTATTTCAGGGATGTAAAGAGACTAAAGTCAGGAAGAAGCAGCAGTAAATATGGAGCACATCCTTTATTACTTAACCAAGGGAAGTTGGATACTGCCCTGAAAAAACCTGCATCAAAGTATTAAAAAAGTGTACATTTGACATTGCTTTATGGTCCTCAGCTCTCCTGCACACGGTGCATTGCCAAGAACATGTTTTTCCAAATTTTTATTTCACTCTCAAGATAGTCCTGGAAACAAGTTAATCATTATTTCTGGAAGAAATTGAAATTAATATTACTCTGGAGGATCAGGAGAGAGCAGATGAAACCCAGAAAGTGTAATGTGCTTCATATGGCTGGGAATCCAATACTGAACCAATCATATTTTGGCATCTGAAATTAAACCCTATTGTTCCTATTTGTAGTAGTATTTTCTCTCCTATACTGCCTCTGTGCCTTGAATAAATGAGGGTGCTCACAGCTGAACTGATTACTATGGTTACAGGCAATCTGTGTTATATCTCCTGGAAGTAAAAAAAGAGGGTAGTTTAAGGTAAACATTATCCTTCTTTTGTGGAGAACAGTTCTCACGATTGCGCCCCTGACTCAGGTCCTGTTGAAAATACAGGAGGAATGCATTAAGGTCCAGGTTCTCGTCCACCCTCCCGCCCCATTCACAAATACACACCCTGGACGCCCAATGCTGTTTTCATCTCCAGAGGACCAGCTAACTTGGTTTCCGGAGTTTGGGGGTTGGGAGCAGGTTTAGAGTTGCAGACACAAAGAGATCTGTGAGAGCTGTAAAGTTATATTTATTATTATAACGTATTTGGTAAGCACTGGTATTATCATTGGCACCAGACAACTGAGCCTTAATACTTCCGATGTTGCAATAGCTAGCACTAAGAGCGTTGGTGCTAACAGCGGTGTGTGCCTATCCTCAGCCATGCCTCTCTCCCCAGGGCTTGATGAGGAGTTGGGCCTTTAGGTTCTGTGGAAGGGCTGGTCTACATTCAATCTTATTTAGTTGAGTTCATCTCCCAAGCATGTATTGAGAGCCTACTGTGTGTCAGGTGCTCTCCTAATTTCTGGAAATGCAGAGATGAATCAGTCTCTTCCCTCTTGGGGAGTTGAGTTAGACAATCAGTTTCTTTCCAAGGATCAAAGAGTAAGCTATGAAAGAAGATTTCTTTTCTTTAGACTTTTTGTTTAGGTTTTCCAAAGAACTTGACTGTGGCTGAGAGCAGCTTTCTCTGTTTAAGAGAAAGGTTGCAGGTGTGAAAGCCCCTGATCAACCCTAAATGTTTCAGCAATCCTAGAAGCTGGAGCTAGAGTACTATTTCTTCCTCTTTGCATTTTTCTATATATTTTAGCTCATATTTCATGTTTCCTTGTGTCTCCTTTTGGTTTATATTTTCCTCTGTTCTCTTTTTGTCTTCCTGATAATATATTAAGAGATGATTTTTAACCCCCCTTTTCTCTCTTATTTTAGACAATTCCCTTGGTAATTGCAGCTCTGTTGAAATTGGAATCGAAATCGGGAAGTTAATGTTATAATTCATTACTAATGAGTTCATACTTTTCTTTGCATGAGAAAGATATTAATGGCATGAACTGAGCTGACTGGTTTGCTCTCTGGAAGAAAGAGGTTTTATTTCTTGGTTACAAACCCAGCTTTTGGGCAAGGGTTGCTGTTTTGTACAAAGCACATTTTAAGCCTGATTCTGTTATTGTACAGGAAGCCATCCAAGGAAAGCGCAGCGTTTTAGGTAAACTGGTCAGTACCAGATCTTGATGGAGATGTACTCATTCTCTTTCTGTTGGTTTAGAGTGGTCTAATCAGTCCTTCAGCAAAATGTCAATCTTCAGATTTGAATATGGGCAGAAAATCTTGCTGTTCTGATGGTGAAGGAAGAGAAGCCATTGAGAATTGGACACATATTCTAACAATTTAGCTTCCATTTCAGAAGTCAGAGATTTTTAAAGAGCTATCTAGGAGAATTTTAATACGCATGTAAGAATTTTCAGCACATTCAACATTCATGCTTTCTTTTGCCAAAGTGGGATAAGTTTTTATTTTGTCCAAAACACATTGTTCAGGATTTAGGCTGCTCAGAGAGGTTTGTCTCTTCGATTTCAGAAAGGTCCTTCTGCCTCTTTGGTTCATCCCATATTATTTAGGTTATTTTACTTTTGGGAAGGAAGTGAAAAGGGAAAGTGCAAGGTAAAATTGGGCTGGCCTTTTTGCTCTATTGGGTCATAGTGACTGTGGCTTCTGTGTTTGTTTGTGACAGTAGTGCACCTACCAACTTAGAATTGGATGTGAGCCGGAGTATGAAGGAGGTGCACCCATTCATGGAATGGAGAAAATCTATGAATAGCAAGAGCTTGGGCTGAATTATTAGAAGTACGTTTTTTGAAAAACCACTTTGGATCACAATTTTTAGAGCCCTTAACATTTCACCCTGTTAATCTCCTTGCTTATTGAGGAGAATGACTGTGAAAGGTGTTAATCAGTTTCAGAGAGGGGAATGTTTGAAAACCTCGTAGGTCTCTCAGGGTTTTATACAGCAGTTAGTTGTGCTTTAGAGGCCCCACCTTCACACGTGCATGCACACATTCACACACACACACACACACACGCACACAATACTATCAAGCCTCTTAGAAAGCAACCCAATATGAAATTTACTCCTAGCAGTGTACATGAACAGAAAGTAATGGTAGGGATTCACTTCCCAGGAAGCTTTATAGAGATGTTCGGCCTTCTGGGAAAAAATTTTCAGGGAGGTTTGTGGAAACAATTGGAGATTAGGCATAATGACTTGGTACGTATTGAAGTGACTATGAGAAGACATTTAATGTAAAATGAATGATAATGTAGCATTTAACAGGCACCAAACCTCAACACAAGAGTGATCTATATTAAGAGCCTTGAGTTATATGCTATGGCTTCCCAAAATGGGCTCTTGAGCTGTGTCCTAGCTATACCTTAAAATTAGAACAGAAATAGTGCATCTCTTCTTTGTTATTTCATTGCTTAAGCCGAGAGGACTTAGATGCCTTCCCTGAATACCGAATTCTTTCCAACCCTGACAAACAAAGTGAGGGAGATTATGGGTTTGGTGTGCATGCTGGTCAACCAGCTGCATCCTCTACTGGTTCTTTTAAATATTTTGTTTTTCTCCAGAGATTTTATTTCTGACTCTCAATTTCTAATGTGGACATTGGCTAAGTATCCCAAGATTCAGAGTAGGTAGCTGAAATATTCCAAAACAGACAAACATGAAAATAAATCTGAGCTGTTTAGTTTGTTGGTTGGAAAGAGAATTGTTTTATGTTTTCCACCAAACGCTTCTTCACCCTCACACCACCCTTCCCGCATCTCCAGGGTGACTATGAAGAGTGAAATTTATAAATTTAAATTTTCACCTTAAATCTTAATAAAATGTCCATGCAAACTAGGCTTTTTCTTTCTGGTTCTATGCCTTTTCAGTTTCTTTACTTTTTGCTTTTTGGTTTCACTTACCTCTGTGATCACTTATAAAACCAGAATCCCAATTAATTATTAATGGTGTTATTTTGACAAGAGGACAGAGCCCTGCTTTTCATGTAGCTATTCTTAAGCTATTCCAACAGCTAAGTCGTCAAGTAACTACATTCACAGAGGAAACGTGGTGCTGTTAAATGATACTTAGAGACTAGTCAATAGATATAAATTCTAGAATTGAAACTTCCATTAGATGTCTGACAAAGTGGTAAACTTTTCTAGGCCTCCATTTTCCCATTCTGACAAATGAGAATGTTGTGCTAGATGTTTTCCCATTTTTTTTAACCCTAATATTCTATGGTTTGGAAATTTATCATCCACAGATGGTGATTATAGTAATTAAAATTCTCTATCCCTGACCAAAGTATTACCTTTATATTAACCAAGATGTTGGAAGTATACCTCACTGAAAGGAATATTCTTAATGCAGCTAAACTAAAGCTTTCAAGAATTCCACATTTAATAATTCAAGTTGAAAAAGCCGTTCATTCCCAGCTAAAAGGAAGATATTTCTGCAAGGGCTGTGCTGGGTAGTATCTGGACTTTGTGGACATCTGGAATAAATTCTCTTCCACGTTTTCATTGCTCTTCCCTCCCCAGGAATCCCAAAGCCAGCATACTCTTAAACTTCATATCTCTGGATTGTAAATATATAGGTAATGGGAGTTAGAATATGAGCTTTTAAACAACAACAACAACAAAAAACCCTGTATATTAAAAAATAGTATTTTAATGGAACACTATAGAATTTTTTAAAAAAAGATGTCTTAAGGGAATATTGCTAAAGAAACTCTTAAAGGAAGATACTAAAAGATATCTCCTGTATTTGCTAGAATAAAATTCCTTGAGTGAGTACAATATTTGGAAATAGAAAATCTGGTTTAGTTAAAATTTCACACTTATACTAAAAAAGTGTTGATTTGGAACCTACCACATTCCAGGCACTCTGGTGGATGCTTTATTTTCCTTCAGGCTAATCCTCAAGGTGCTACTGTAAAAAAAAAAAAGTATTATTTTCTTTTCAGATGATGAAAGTGAGCATCAGTAAACGTACTTGCCCAAGGATTTAAATTGAGTCTCTTGGCTCCAAGTATCGAGGAAAAACAGCATCTGAGTCCTTTTTTCCCCAAGATTAAATTATTCAGGTTCTAACAATTGCTAATAGTATGCTAACCAAGTGCTGTCTATGGAAAGCTTTACACTAAAAAGACAAATGATTTGGAAGTAGTACATCAAAACATCCAACTCATGGGTTGCAATCACACAATTTGTATATAAATGGATTCACTTAGGTAAGCATTCTCCTTCTGGGTTTGCCCATGCCATAGTAATTTGCTTAGCTAGCCCTTTATTCAGGAGAGAGTGGAAAGGTGAACATCAACCTGTCTCAGCAGTTGCCAGATTAATGAAATCCACATCAATTTGGATTTATCTTCATGCCATTATGGGAATATACTATAATTATTATAGTTATACTCTAAGAGATCAATTTGTCTTGCATGTTGAAGGTTGTGTAATATTAAATTTATGTCTTGGAAAGTGGTAATACTGTTATAGGACACGTTTGCCCACTTTTCTAAGTTCAAAATAAGGAAGGATTTTTGATGTTAAAACTGATTTACATCAAAAAGTTAATAAAGCTGTACAATTTTTTAATATCCTTTAGTATTCAGAGAAAAGACCTAAGCAATTAGTGCCCAAGTTCCTATTTTAAGATCCAAAAATGTCCAAGCGAATGGGCCCCAGATTGGTTTGAAAGCCAAGTTACACTTTTTGCTTCTCTTTAAGCCTGTTTGATTGATTAATGGAACATTTTCAAAGACAGAAATGTCTTGCCGTGTGTTTTTTCTGGGCCCTGCCTGGAGGAAGTAAACCTTGGAGGGAGCGGTTTATCAGGAAGAAGGATGAAGCTTTTCACTAGCATTGTGTCTGCTATTCAACACCTTCTTGACTGCTGGAACCCAAGTGCTGGGAGGACCAGATGCTCTGATGTCGTATGCTCAATGTCCAGTCAGAGGGGAATAGTCCTTTTCTCTTTAATTCCAAGCTGAGAGGCATGGACCAAAAGGTTGGAGGGAAAACAAAGTTACAATTTAAAAAGCACAACAGAAACAGATACCTTAATTAAGCATGATTTAATGAAAACAAATTTATATTCATTAGCTTATTTCCTTGACAGTGGGAACACTGGTCTCAGGCAAAGTCTGGCCATGGAAGAAGATCAGGTCTGGTGTTATCCTTGACTAACTGCAATCTGGGTTAAGATAAAGCATATTCATCCCAGAAAAAAAAAACAAACCAAAAAACGAGCGAAGAGGCTTATCTTTCTTTGTTTTCAAATATGTGTCTGATGCTTCATGGAGTGTCTTCTTCATAAAAGTTTGAGCCTCTATACACACATTTCTCTGTCCACAAAGGACCGTGGGAAACAAGAATGAATGACGATATCTCTTACTTTCATTGAAATCTGGACAAGAAAGATTTGAAGGAATACCACTCTTTCAGGTTCTCTTCAAGGGAACAAAAGAAAGGAAGAAAAACAAAAACAAAAACAAAAAACACATACCTCTATGTAAAGTCGTCCTCCTGTTTAAATCTCTGAGAAGAACCTCACTGATCTATCCTATTTCCCAGGAAACACCTGCCTCTCCAGTTGGCCCTTTCTTGGTTAATGACAGTGCGTCAAGGGGAAATAGTATTTCCTCCGTGTTAGATGTTTCTTTGTTAGAGCTGTATCACATTCTGCCATTTTTCTTTCCTTTCTTTGATGGAGGAAAAATGCAGGATGATAAGAAAGCCCTGACTGACATCACCAGATTACCTTTGAATTATAAAGCCATTCCAGTCGGATCACTAGGGCTTGAATATGCCTTAGGCTCTGAGTACATAATTGGAGTTTTCTCTTGTGGTTCCATTTTCTTTGGAAGGGTTACAGAATTAGAGTTAATAGACAGAGAAAGGGTATTCAGAACATTACATTTAATTTGGCAAGATTGCCCATTTTGTAATATTCATAAATACCTCTCAGCCCCTTCACATGCACTTCTTCTGTTGATGCTTCAATTGCCTTTTTTGGGGGCACATATTCCACTATCGGATATACTTTCTTTTCCCTGCAATGTCTTTTCCATTTTGGAGTAGTAAGGAATTGTCCTCATTTTTATTTCTAAACTATATAATCATTGGCTTTTTGGTAATAATATTTGCAACTACTTTTTTCAATATAGTGAAACTTTGACGGTATTTCCCCCAAAATTCTTGAGGACTGTAAATATTTATAACAAATAGGTTTCTTTTCATGCCTTGGTTTCCCCTACTTCCGGTTACATTTGAAGCTCCCATGCTTCTATTTGGTAATCAGATTGCCCACGGCTTGGCCTTTCAACCATTCTCCCTCCTATAGATTTCGTGGTCACCTTTACTCTATACCCAGGCATCAGGAATTTTTGTGATGTGAAGCAGTAACTTGAAGAAGTGCCAAGGGGATGAAAACACAAAGGGAGAATTAATGTATCTAGGTTAATACAATGTAACAAATACATTTTAAAAATGAGGCAAAAATAAATTATTTTCCTCCATAACAAATTGGGGCCAAATGGCAAAAGGGTCAAAATACAGAATTCATGAGTTGGCCTGGAAAACACAAAGACAGACCTAAAGATTGAATCTTGGACCAAAACGGCTTGAACCAAAATTCAAGCAATCAGAAGACCTAAACTGCCTGAATCTTGGTTAATTGATTAATTCATTAAACAATTACACATTGAATTCCAGGCACTGCCCTATCAGGTACTGTTGAAAGCAATAAAACTGACAGCACTCATCCCTGTCCTCATGGAACTTACAGTCTAATGCGGGGAACATACATTATTTATTTATTTTTACTTATTTATTTATTTTTTTGTGAGGAAGATCAGCCCTGAGCTAACATCCATGCTAATCCTCCTCTTTTTGCTGAGGAAGACCGGCTCTGAGCTAACATCTATTGCCAATCCTCCTCCTTTTTTTTTTTCCAACAAAGCCCCAGTAGATAGTTGTACGTCATAGTTGCACATCCTTCTAGTTGCTGTATGTGGGACGCGGTCTCAGCATGGCCGGAGAAGCGGTGCATCGGGGCGTGCTGGGGATCTGAACCCCGGGCCGCCAGTAGCGGAGCACGCGCACTTAACCACTAAGCCACGGGGCCGGCCCTAACATACATTATTTAAACAATTAGCAAAAACAATTACTTAATACAAATGTGATAAGTGCAAAGGAAATTATGAACTAAGACTGGTTTTTATGTTTTTAAATGAGTGGGAAAAAATCAAAAGAAGGATGTCCTGTGACATAAAAATTACCTAAAATTTCAAATTTCAGTGTCCATAACTATAGTTTTATTGGAACACAATCATGCTCATTTGCCTATGTACTGTCTATGGCTACTTTTGCATTACAATGGCAGAGTTGAGTAGTTGTGACAGAGACCATGTGGTCCACAAACCCTAAGATATTTACTATCTGGCCTTTTGTTGGAAAAAAAGTGTATAGACCCCTGTTCCAAGGGAATGAGTTTAAAATCTGGTAGTGTTCCCTTGGTAAAGGAAAACATTGGTTGTAGTACAAAATGGAGTCCCTGGAGGCTATAGACCTTACTTCTGTAGAAATTGCAAGTACTGCTAGAACTGAATAAAATGAAATAGAAGGAAATTAAGGACCGGCCTCGTGGCTTAGCGGTTAAGTGCTCACACTCCGATGCTGGCGGCCCGGGTTCGGATCCCGGGCGCGCACCGACACACCACTTCTCCGGCCATGCTGAGGCCGCGTCCCACATACAGCAACTAGAAGGATGTGCAACTATGGCATACAACTATCTACGGGGGCTTTGGGGGAAAAATAAATAAATAAATAAAATTATAAAAAAAAAAAAAGAAGGAAATTAAGGGGGTTTTTCAGGAAAGCTGGTTTGATCAGGGGAGAAGTCAAGGCTGAATATTTGTATTATGTTAATTTTCACTACTGTTCTCCTAAACTATTCATTTCTATCTCATGATATATATGTATATATTTGATTGAGTCTAATTTTGACTTTTTATTTCTCACTTACCAAATTCAACTTTTGGTAATGAAATTGGTTGGCAACTGGTAGATATTACCAGTCTCACTGAATCATTATTTTTTTTCTTTCTTTCTTTTTTTTTTTTGTGAGGAAGATCAGCCCTGAGCTTACATCCATGCTAATCCTCCTCTTTTTGCTGAGGAAGACCGGCTCTGAGCTAACATCTATTGCCAATCCTCCTCCTTTTTTTTTTTTTTCCCCCAAAGCCCCAGTAGATAGTTGTATGTCATAGTTGCACATCCTTCTAGTTGCTGTATGTGGGACGAGGCCTCAGCATGGCCGGAGAAGCAGTGCGTGGGTGCGTGCTCGGGATCTGAACCCGGGCTGCCAGTAGCAGATCGCGTGCACTTAACCACCAAGCCAGGGGGCTGGGCCTATTTTTTTTCTTAAATATGATCACATTTATGGAGTCTGCTGGTTTTAATTTAGTGAAAGCAAACTATGAGAAGTTGGAGAAAACAATACAGTAGTGGAGAATAAAAAGTTGAAGACACAGATTTTGGAGTCATGGGTTTAAGTATCCTCGAGCAAGTTACTTAACCTTTTTTAGCTTTAGTTCTTTAACTCTAAAATCAGTATATCAGTACTCTTTCACATTGTCATGAGAATTAGATTAGATAATACACCTAAAATATTTGGTGCAGTGCCTAGTACATACACATGCACCTTAAATGTTTATTTTTGTTACCATTATTATCATTTTTGCTCTAAGCTCCTTGAAGTAGGGAACACACTTTATTTGTCTTTAAATTCCCATTGTCTATCATATAGTAGGGGCTCAAATTTGTTTGGTAAATGAATAAGATGTATATATCTCTCACATTTCAAAACTTCTGTAAAACAAAATTTTTCTTCATTTAAAAATCAAATATTTGAATTCTAAAAAACAAAAGTAGTATTTACTTCATTTCATGGCAATATTTGCAGAGAAATAATACATTAGAGAGGTCGTTAGAATGTAATAACTGAACTAAGATCCACACTGGAGTCAAGTAAACGCAGAATTGATGCTGAGAAAAAGCAAATCAATGATGCAGAGAAAATTGTGAAAAGTTCCCCCAATGCACATTTTTGTGCAAAGAAATGAAAATGATGAGATCAAGATAATAAATAAGGAAGGCAACCTTCAGCTAATGAATAATCCCTGAGTGAAAGAACAAAACAAATACGATGAAATGCTTATCAAAGATATATTTGCTTATCAAAGATATATATATATATATCAAAGATAATGCTTATCAAAGAATAATTTTCTGAGCTATAGAAATATCCATTTAGCTTTCTTCTATTTTCTAGTTCTTCCTGTAACAATTATATCTTACTATCTCTGAATACAAGATAAATAAGAATAAAATAAGGATAAGATAGATAAGATATCCCTGCACATACGATAAATTCTATTACTTGTACAATTACATAAAATTCCCTAAAACTTCATGTGGATTATTGTTGTGCAAGAAGCATATAGCTTTTATAATTTTTAGAATAGTCAGGATGCTTTTTAATTTTATTTGTGTAAAAGCCAAGCAAGGTTTAAACACAAGTCACTAAAATCTCATCTAGGTTGATTTACAATTTGAGTTAAATTTGAATTACAGCACTAGATAAAGCATTGATTTATTAAACATGGATAGTAGTGATAAAAGTATGTGTCCCATACAGGTATCTAAAATATTAGCCATGGAAGTTATTAATCGTTTAGGCTTAATAACATATATAAGTTTAATAACATGTATGTTTAGCAACAGTCTTCCTGGCTTGGGATAAAGTAGGCTGTAAAGGGAAATAACACAAAATTCTTGAGTTCAAAGAAACTGATATCCCAGTTGGGGAGAAAAATGTGTACAGGAGAAACAAAAAAAGGGTCATTAAAAGTGCAAAGCATGGTTTGAATAACTAATCTTCAAAATAAGTAAGCTTCAAAATTTCATATTAGACCATTGGTTATCTAAAAGGGGCAATTTCAAAGCATGTGTCAGGATTCTGATTGATTTGAAAAAATTCTTCAGGTTCTACAGACTGGAAATCACTTTGACAGAGAGAGCTGTTTTAAACATTGTCACAGTGGGGCAGTTGTTTTTGGATCATTCTAGTTCTCTTGGAATGGAGCCATTTGATCTGTTTCTCCTCTCACATTCTACCTCTTCTGGGCCTCCTCTTCCTCCTTCCCATCATAATAGCTATCATTTGTTAGACTGCTTTAAAGTAGCAGCTAATATTTATATATTATGTATTCTATGCTAGGCATTGTCCCAAGTGCATTATTTAATAATCAACATGGATGAGTCAACAATCTTCATAAAAAACTTACAAGGTAGCTACTATCTTTATTCCCATTTTACAGATGGGGAAACTGAAGCAAAGAGAATTCAAGTAATTTGCCCGAGGTTATAATTTAAAAATGGCAGGGCTGGGATTTGAACCCAGGCAGTCTGGCTCTCGACTTTGTTCTCTTAATTGCTATGCTGCAGAGCTTATGACCAAGCCCTGTAATTGGTGTTATAGTAATCTTCATAAGAATGTGCCAAGATGGAGATTATTATCTTCATTTTCATATGATAAAAATGAAGAATTAAATCTCTTACAGGCACAACATTAGTAAGTGACAAAGTGAGGACTCAAACCCAGGTTTGAATGAATCCAGTGCCTGTTTTCATTATTTGATATTGTCTCTTACTGAATCTTAGATAAGATATCCTCTAAGCAGGAATTTCAATCTGAACAAAAACATTCATATACTATGAATATGTAATATATTTTATATAGGTGATTTTTCTTTTAGGAGATCTATTTTTAAACAGATTTTCCAAAGCTGATTTTCTTTTTTTTTAGGTAGGAATACATTTAATGCTTGATAACAAAGCCTTTTATTTATAAATACAGGAGTGAAAAAGGTATATTTTTCTTAGCTTACTCCCAAAGGGGAATATTGAGAATAACTAAAATAAAAGTCATCTTAATATGTTAAACCACACTCAACTTAAGCTAGAGTAATTTTAGAATCAATGAACTGTCAGGCTTGTTATGATTGTATCTGTTATCTGATATTAGAAAACTTCTTTGTGTATGTGACATATATAAATACAGGGAATTAGCATTGAAATCATCATATCAAGTCTAACAAAGCATATATTTATTACTAGGAGTGGTTTTGTGAGTGAGCATGAGTGAGGCCATCTTGTTATACTAAATAGCCCCAGCCTTTCCTGAAGGTGACTAGTCGCTGCTCTGCATGTACTCTAAAAAATTCACATGCTCTCCTGATTTATGGCCTCCGCTTATGTATGTACTCCCCAATAGCTTGATGAATTAAAAATTTTGTTCCATGAGTTTCTCTCCAGGAACAGGCTGACCACAGGCAGGGAACACACCTACAAGGTATCCATCACAGCTGACAGAAGAATGGAACAATGCGATGGCTGGAGCCTATCACGCCTGGAGGCCAACATCCCCAGACCCCTTCCTTACTGCCTATTTTCCTTATATAACTGCCTCAAGATTCTGTAATTTTTGAAGATGGGTCTTTTAGACAATAGTCACCTGTCTTCTGATTTGCCAGCTAATCTAATTAAACTTCATTTCTCCATCTCTAACTCGTGATTAATTGACTCAGATTGCGGCGAGCAGAGCGAGCCCATTGCTTGGTATCAGTTTCCATGAAGAATAGGGTGTTGGATCAAAAAGATAATTGGACCAGTGTTCTTGAGTCTTGTATAGAAGATATTGAGAAGAAATCTTCATGTATCCTTGAGGCTAATGACCTAGTAAGATGTGTGCTTTGAGTTTTTTCCAGAGACAATGAAGGATGTTTTAAGCCGTCGTCGTTCTCACTTGGAGGCTCCCGGTGTCACAGACTACCCATTTGTATGACAGTTGGCTGATCCAGGGGATGAAACCAACTGGTCTGCCATATAGAATGATCTTCTAGTTTCACAGTTATTGTCACCATTTTTCTAACAGACTGATCTACTTAATCCAGACTACCTTCTGATATGATTTATTTGCCTTGGCTATTTGTGTGATTCTGAATAAATTTTTCAGTCTCAGCCCTTTATAAAGTTAAGAAAGACACATACTACTTTTGCTTATTTTGTGTCTTTGAATAGTAATTTGAATTAATACTATTTTTTTGAATTGTCAGATAAAAGTATTACAAAAAGTTTTCTTTAAGGAAACCACAGTTTGCCTGTTCAAGTTTGAGCCAACTCAAATTCCCTTTGGGTAGAAACCAACTCAAAATGTTTCTCAAGTTCCTGACATGAAAGAAGCAAATAAAGGCAAGAAATTTAAGACCACCTAGTGATTTTTAATATCATAGGGCAAACTTTCATTGATCTTTGGTATCCCTTTAGAAAAATAGATTTAAAATGCTAATAAAGCCCAGCCCAGTCCTTCTTTGAAAATGAAAAAGGAAATGGGGGCACGGTGTTCATTTAATGATGGACATATGAAAAGGACAGCATCCTAGGGAGTAAGAGCAATGATGTAAATCTTTTAAAATGAGGATATTAACAACCTTTTCTTGACATGCTAAAGCAACATGTACAGGGAATAATTATAATGCCATCAAGAGGGTATAAAAAGCCGAACTGGTTTGTTGGAATAGGTATTATTGAGATGCATCTTTTTTTTCTGATGGGACTCAAATGATTGATTAAATATATATCAAATGTTGATTTTTAAAACAATTTATACACATTTTTATTTATCAGATGGTTATTTTTTGAAGGCATTATTTGTGCCCACCACTCTGGAAAATTTTGTTTTGTCTTCTTTCTTCTCTTCCTAGCTTCACAACTATGCCATTGGCCTTATTCTCTTATTCTTCAGCCATCTCAGATATTCCTAATGCAGAGTACTATGATACCCCTCATTGAACACAACACACAAATATCTTAGATTGGACCTTCAGTTGTTCCTAGTTCCTTTCCTAAAGCATTATGGATATTGTTGAATAGTCTTTTGGGTAGAATTTCTGAAATCTGTACTTGTTTGAGTTTATGGGCAGTCTCTCATGATGTTAAAACAAGTCAAGAAAAAAAAATCGAATTAAATTTCATCTTTCTACTAATGAGGAAATGTCTTTAATATTCTTAACTTCCATCTGAAAATTTTTCTTTTTGAAATTTGCCCTTAATTTCACAGTACCTAAAAATTTCCTTAAGACCAACTGGTAGTTGTAAGTTTAATTAAAAAAAAAACAAACAACAAGGTGATGACTTAATCACTCTTTTTAAAAAACTTATTGAAAATAAGTTATTGAAAACAAAATACTTGGTGTAGTCTCTATGCAAAATTGTAGTCTCATTTTGTCCTATAATATGTGCCACATCTATCCTTGAATTGGTATATTCAGTTTTAGGTGGTGTCTAAAACTGACACATGAGGTGCTAACGTTGATGAATGAGCTTGAAATCACACTCTGGAATTGGATGATGGGCTTATATAAACCCATTTATGTTGGAGGAAACAGGAAATGGAAAAGAATCTCCACCAGCAGGGACAGTGCACAACATATTCTTGTGCACATTCACAATTTGTGATTGGTGGAGTGGCCAGGTTGGGAGAAAGCTGTCAACTGCTCTCCCATCCCCTCCTTTTACAGTAGATTATTTTGTAGGCTTAAACTTGCATTATATCAAAACTGGTGAATAGTGTTCTGCTTGACCCAGGGGTAAGCACATTAGAGGGGAAACGTGACAGGGTGTAAAAAGAAGAGCATCATCATTCTTCTAATTTACGTGGGTGTAATAATTATACAATTGGGGGAGAATTGAGCAGAATATATTGATATTCCTTTGTGAGTTCTTCTCAATTTTCTTACTTCTATAATAGGTATACTCTTTCACCTTTGGAAAGTTCAGCATGTCATTGCTTTCTATCCTTAGGTTTCCTTTGGGGTGCAATCACTAGCAATTGAGAAAACTTTCACATCAGTTTTCAAATTGAAGGAAGTCATTTAAGTAAGCTTAACCCATGTAAGTAATAATTTTCACTAAATTTTTTTTTTAAATATCAGTCATCTCAATACAAAGGCCTGTGTTTAAAATATTATCAATGAATGTTCATACGTTAGCCAGAGAGACTCTTCCTGGCATGAGTCCAGGCTTGTCTTCATGAGTGAAAAGAGAACATTTTGTATTCTACCTCCCAGGTGACAATCTGAGTCATACCTTCCAAACCGGTGTTTTTGGAGGCAGAGAGCCAATGAGGAATTTAAACTGTAGCAGTCTTCCTTCTTAATATAATGCATAAAATATCGACAAAGTGTATAATAGGGATGGTTTTTAATTTCAAGATCTGGTTATAAAGTTCTAATAAATGATCTAAGAGAACTCTAGCTAATTTAGAATATAATTCTTGGAGGAGTGTGTTACGCCCCAGGGCTTTGGCTTTGGAGGGACCTTTGATAATATTTAGCATTTCTCCATTGAGATTCTTGAGTAGCACAACCTGGGTAGTTTTCTACTAGGATGTTTCATCACACTAAAACATTCCTTCTCTTTTTTAGCATTCTCAAGATTTTCGAGTGATTATGGAATGTAATTGGATTAATAAAAGGTTTTCTAGGAGATAGCTCAATTCATTAATAGGATTCTTATTATCAAAATTAGCATTTAATATTACATTTTGAAACAATTGAACGTGAGGAATGAGTTAAATAGAGTGTACATTTTTAAACTAACATTTTCGTTATCATTTTGATATTCAAAACTTCACTTTTTTTAAAGTAATGATGGGTTTGGTGATTCTGTTGTTTAAATTATTTCCTACTTTTATCTATGCTATAACCAAATTTTAGCAATTAACAATATTTATATTGTTATTCTTCATTACTATGGGGATCTCAGATTCAGTAAACTGTATAAACTTTATCCTTCCTGTTTTCCAATGTGTGAGTTTTCCAACACCACCAAGCAATTAACTCAATTCTGACACTATCTACCCGGAGACAGCATCAGATCCCACAGTGAAGGACTCAGTCTTACGAAACTGACACCTCCACACACATGCACTTCAAATGCCAATCCCGAGTCCAGGTTGTCACCTGTGCTTCTGACCAGCTGGCTAGAGATCAGATGTTCCAAGGACCCTGCCTCCTTGGGTTTGATTAATTTACTAGAGCTGCTTATAGAACTCAGAGAAACATTTTACTTCCCAGATTACTGGTTTATTACAAAAGGATAAAGCTGAGGAACAGCCAGACGGAAGAGATGCACATGGCAAGGCACAGGGAAAGGGCACAGTGGAGCGTACATGCCCTCTCCAGGAGCACCATTCTCCTAGGATCTCCACAAGTTCACCAACCCAGAAGCTCTCTGAATCCCGTTCTTTGGGGTTTTTAAGAAGGCTTCATTACATAGGCACTATTGATTAAACCATCGGCCATTGGTGATTGAACTCAAACTGCAGCCCCTCTGTTTTCCCTTAAGGTGGGAGGGTGGAGGTGGGACTGCTGATTCTAACTCTCTAATCGCAGAGTTTGTTCCATTGATGACCAGCCTCTATCCTTAGATGCTTTCCAAAGTCACCTCATTAGCACAAGGAAGATACCTTTATTCCTTTCATCACTGGAAATTCAAAGGGTTTTAGCAGCTCTGTGCCAGAAACCCAGGAAAGGGGATGAAGACCAAATATATGTTTCTTATTATAAATCACAATATCATGCATACTCTGACCCATAATTGTTCACTCTTCTTTAGAAACCTTATTTCAACTCAAACATCAGAGTCCAATAAGTTAAACAAGTTTTGTTCTCCATTGCCTACACCAATGACAGACAATTCTTCTTAAGCTCTGTTCTGTATTTCTTACCTTGCTTAGATAAGCTCCCCATTGCCTATAGTTTTAGACCAAGTATTAGCCTGCCCTTCAAAGACTTCTATTAGGAGACCCCATTCTATCCTTCCAAACTTAACTCCCATGATTCTTCTATAGGAAACAGGTACCTTTGACAAAGCAAGATCTTTGCTGCCTCTAGCATACCTTACAGATATCTGTACATGTGTACTTTTGTTTCACATTTTCCCCAGCCTTCATTGTCCTTCCTTTCCCTTTACACATCCTCATTACCTTATTAAATCCAATTCAAAAGCCACTTTTTCTTTAAGTATCTCCCCATGAATTCTGCTCATAGTGCTCTCTCTCCTCACTTGGGATTTTAGTAACATTCATTGTTTACCAGATACATTCACCAGGCAAATAAATGAGAACTTTAAGTGTATCTTTTTATTTTCTTGGAGTAGAATGACCTTTTTTCAGGCCAAAAATTCTGTCTTATTTGTCTTAGTCATATACCGCAAACAATGCCTGTTCCATAGATGGCACTTGGTGTTTGCTGAAAAAGAATGGAAGGAAGGAAAGAAAGAAGGGAGGGAGGGGAAAGAAAGAGAGAAAGAAAGAGCGCGAGAGAGAATTTATTTCTTGTCTCAATAGGAATGTAAATTTTTGAAAGACAAGGACTATGTCTGTATGTGAAGAGAAACCGTGAATGTACATGGCAGAATTGTATCTATCAAGCTACGTTTTTTTCTGTGCCCATGAGGGATTTTTGCTTTCTGTAGTCACAGGAAGCACATCCCTGCTCTTAGTCTCATCGTCTCCACATTTGGGAAAATAACATAGTTTCTTCCCACCAAGTTTTTGGGAAGACCTGTTAGCTATGTTGTCTATCTCAATATCTGCATAAAAATGAATGTTTTCTCTCATCTAATGTTCTCATCATTAAATATATTTTAATTAAGGCCTCAAATTAGAATTTCCAAATCATCTTCTAAAGATTAAGTATACATGTCATATATAGATAGACAATGATTAGGGATGGGTCATTGTTACAAAAAGAACACGGATAAGGAAAGCCTCAAATAACCTTAATCTTTCTGTGATGATAAATACCTATTCTTTCAGTGCCAGACAACAGCAATCTAGACCTATATAGAAATATATTTATAAAGAATGTGTATTCTTATCTTGGTGAGCTGGTTGTCTGTGTGCCTTCATTCTACATATTTTTTTCTTCCTCTGTGGTCAATGCACAAGGAAAACAGAGCATATATTCACTTTTTTGTTTAATGTCATCTATTACCAAAGCAGTGATGAATCTCCTAGGAAACTCTGCCTGTAAAAAATGGTCAGAGATCAGGTAGAGTGCTCTAGAATCTTTTCTACCAAACCTGTATATCAAAGCGTATCAGTTAGGATACGCTCAACAGAATGTAATAGAAAACTCAAGTACAAGTGGCTTAAGCATTATGGTGGCTGGGTTGATTAGTTTAGCAGCTCAATGATGGTTCTTTCCATCTTTCTGTACTGCTGTTCTAGCCAGGTTGGCTAGCTCCTCTCCATGTTGCTGAAGCTCCAAGCATCAAATCCTATTCATCAATGTCAGAGAAAGATAAAGAATAATTTCTGCTTTTGGCATTTAAAAAAATATTAAAAATTAAGAATCTTTTCCCCCAAATCCTTTAAAACTCTTCATGTTTTCTATTAATTTTATTTCTTCTCCCATTAGAATCTGGGATCCATGTGGGTAGGGACACTTCTGTTTTGTCCTGTACCTAGTTTCCCCAGTACCTCGTGTCTGCCATGTACTAGGTGTTCACTAAACATTTGTGAAATGAATGGATGAATGTATACATGTCTTATTGGCCAAAACTGGATTGCATGCCCTTTCCCCAAACCAATTATACATAAAGAAAGTAAGACTCTATGATTGCCTGTCATCCTTCAGACTTATCTGATTGAATGGGGAAGGGTAGACCCCAGAATAAATTGTGGCCCTGGTAGCATGAAAAGGGGGCAGATAGCTTATGTTGGCAATACGTATGATCTGCCCTAAATGTCACAGCTAGAGATTTTGTGTGGGAGCAGAAGTCAACAATTGCAGCAGGTTTTCCGTAAAGTAGGATTCATAAAGAAAGAAACAAATATGAGCTAAAAAGTAATAAAAACTCTTTCCAACCTAGGAAAGAAGTGAAACAACATTGGATGCAGTAAAGTGACTGAGTCATGCAGCTTGAGATTGCCCAACTGTTTGATATCTT
Source organism: Diceros bicornis minor (assembly GCF_020826845.1). Taxonomy (NCBI): domain Eukaryota; kingdom Metazoa; phylum Chordata; class Mammalia; order Perissodactyla; family Rhinocerotidae; genus Diceros; species Diceros bicornis. Next base: position 37,528,652 of record NC_080750.1, read on the forward strand.
TATGTACTCTAGCCACTCGAGGCTTTATACATGCTCAATGCAGTGTTGGCTATTCAGTTAAACTGTGTAGTAGAACTTTATTTTGCTTGTCCCATTTTTTAGATAGGAAGTATTATCCAAAGTTACTTGGGAAAATAAATTGTCTCAGATACTTTACTTTTATTTATCCATGTTAAATTTTATCTTTCTAGATTTAGGCCTGGACATCCTGTGATAAACTGTTTAAATTCTGATGCTGCTACCCACCGTATTTGCTACAAATTACTATTAGAGAGTCTTATTTTAGACAGTTTGGACAATTGTACAATTTAGACAATTAGCCAACAGTCTTAGGTTTGATGGTTGAAATGATTAGTTCTTCACCAAACTGCATGTCATTAACCTTGTATTTTTCTGTCTTGTATACTTCTATCATAAAAACTTTTGCTAAATACTTTTCTGCAAGTTGGTAGTCAGAGACTTTAGCAATGCCCAGATAGATTGGTCCATCAAGAAAATGAAAGAAAAAAAAAAGAAGAAACAGATTTTCTCCCTTTGAAATCTGTAATTGTGTCTAGAGAATTTTGTTTTGTTTTCAAACAAGAAATTTTTAACAACCAGTCTTGCAATTTTGCTCATGTTTGCTAAATACACCTAGATATCCACCTTCTCTTCTTTGAATATAGAATCTATATTCATCTGTTTCTTATTATCATGTATTTATTTCATTCTCCATGATTTCTCAAAGGTTTCAAATTTGGTGCAACAGTCTTATTTGGTATTCTTTTAGAACTTTTGGAAAGCTCTCAAACACACTTTGAAGGGCGAATTCTTCTCCCTTAACTTTGGGCTTTAGGACTTCTTCACCAATATTCTCCTTCTGACAATCTGAGAATTATGTTCCCTGGAAACTAAAATAGAAGCCAATGGGAGTTGAGTAGTTCTGCTCTCATTACCACGTATTAATAGGGTTCTATCACTCTGATATGTATATTTTTTCCTTGAACATTTGGAATAAAATAGATGATATCCTACAGTGATTAGACACGTGGGCTTTAGAGCATGTCTGCCTGGATTTGAGCCCTTGGTTCTGCCACTTACTAGCACTGTGATCTCTTTGAGTCTGCATAATGAGAGTAATAAAAGCTTTGATTTCATAGCACAGTGTGAAGGTTACAGAGATAATGCCCAAAAGATACTTAGCATGTGCTGGGCACATTGTTATTGCTCAAAAATTGTAGCCGAACTGCCATGTTAAAAAAGAGATATTGGAGCAAGGAGAAATCAAGTTTGTGGGGAGGTTTCCAAAATATGATAGAAATGCAGTGCTGCTAGGAGACTGAGTATTCTGCCAGTGATCAAGGTGTTACTTGCATGCAACATTACACATTGGCTACTTTTGTATATGACACTTGCTGTTAGACTCTACTGCAGTAGTTGAAAACTTATGACGAGAGACGGCTATAGCAATTTAGAGGGTGTGTAACCTCTAAAGAGCCACTAAACTTATCTGAGCTTTGACCTTTGCTTCCTGTAAGTGCTTGGGAAATGTCAGAGTTTTTTTTTTCCCCTGAATCTTACCTCAGATGCCCTTTGGTGTGTCTGATATTTTAGGCACTACCCTTTGAGACATTCATTTTTCTCCTCCCATTTATTCCCTCCCTTTATAAACATGAACTGTGGATCCTAGCCTGTATCTAAATGGGCTGTCTCCTTGTTGAGAATATATTAAGAGGCATTGATCTCAGGCCCTTGAAGCCATCTGTAGCCCATGGTATTACCATTGTGGGTGTTTTGTTCCCCTGTAGAACCTTGCCCAATGGTGAACTCAGCAGCTTAACCTTGGAAATAGACAGTGAAGAGCTTGTCTAGTCCTAGATTGTGGGTTTGTCAGACTTTTTAGGGTAAGTAGTAAAAATAAACATGTCATAATAATTTATGTACAAGGATGTTTATTGCAGTATTATTTGTAATGGTGAAAAATTGAAAACAGACTAAATGTTTATCAACCGGAGAATGGTTAAATAAATTATGGCACATCTGTAAGATGAAATACTAGGTAGACATTAAAATGAATGAGGCAGATTTGTACATTGTATGAAAAATTTTCTATAATGTTGGGTGGATAAAAGAAAATTGAAAAATATTATGTACAGTATGATCCTGTTCATTTATATACAAGCATATGTATGTGCAAAACCAAAAGGGCCCACAAGTCTAGAAATTAAACTTTTAATAGTGATTACCTTTGAGTAGTGGGGGGTGGGGGCATATGAGGGGTGAAATTTTCACTTTTATTTAATACACTTCTATAATGTTTCAATGATTCACAGCATGAAATCTTATGATAATTTTAAAAATAAAACTAATCAAAAAAGCTGATTTTTTTTACCTTATCTGCATTAATTACCAGTTATCTATTATTTTTAAAAGTAAAAAATGAGAAAATATTTCACATCTATCCCTCCTCCCACCAATAAGCCTGGAATCTGATAATAAAAATTAATGTAATGTCCTTGAAATCATAGATCCAATTTGATCCCAATTTACACTTTAAGACACACGATTAAAATAGTAACTTAATAATTTAATAACTGACGTTATCAATTTATACTAAAGAAAACTTTTTTAAGAGAAAAATAGGGGAAAAAGCTTTTCTTACACCATTTCTATATTTAAGTTTTAAAGGGATATTTGTTTGAAGGGAAATAGCTCAGAAACCAACTGTATAAAACAAAGGATTCTGAGTACACGAAATAAATTAAATATTGGGATAGAGTACAGGAGAACCCAGTGCCTAACATATCAGTGCCAGGCTTACAAATGTTTTTGGTTATTTTAATAAACTTGATCATGGTTTGCCTAAGGACAGGGACACGGCATATTTTAACTGTGTGTGTGTGTGTGTGTGTGTGTGTGTGTGTGTGTATGAATGAGATAAGGCAGAGAGGTGGGAAGGAAAGACCTAGAGGGAGAAGAGGAGGAAGAGAACGGAGGAAAGAGGGAGAAAGAGGAGAAAGGGAGAGGGAAAGGTGAAAGGAAGGAAGAGTGAGAGAGAATTGTCCTTATTGTCTAAGTTGACTCCTCCTTGCTCCTTGCCCTGTATTCTGCTGTAAGGTTAGAGAAGGTGAACTCTGAAAAAACCTAGAACATGGAAAAGGATAAAAATTATCAAAAAGTGAAAACCTGAGACTTCTCGTTTCTGGTCCAGTATGTAAGAAGCTTGGAAGTTGCCACTCTTTCCTAACAACAAGTAAAAACTCGAACAAACTGAAAAATTAACAACTCATCTTAGATCCGTAAAAGAAGTGAGGTCACAGGGCAAACTGCTGCCCCTCAAAATTGGAGAGAATGATAGATGAACACAGAGAATCACAATTTACTAGAGCAGAAACCCACGTGGGGAAACCTCCTCAGGAACCAGTGCCTGGGTCATTGAACTGTAATTGACAAATTGCTGGAGGCTCAGAGTGGACAACTCTGAGAGTTAAAAACACCAAGGAGACCCAGTCATGGGGCTAGGGAGAGGCACCCATGCTTTTGTGAGTTCTACTTCCTGGATAATTACCAGGTTCTCAGAGTGAATATTGGAGAAAACTTCCCCTGTGCTTCTGGCAGGGAGAGGGAAAAAGGAACCATTTTGAAATATGCCAGAGAATTCTCTTCTTCTTAATAAGTTCTGACCTTAGAAGAAACTAGTTAAGGAGAGCCTAAATTGATGGCATTTCATCAGAGCTTCACTGACCCGGGAGAAGGGAAATACCCAACTCCAGCCCCCTCCAGCCTTCCATGTGGGAGAAGAAAAATATCCAACTCTACCCAACTCTAGCCACCCTTCACCTAATGAGGATGGGGAGGGGAGGAACTGAGAAGCACATGTGAATTTCACAGAGCGGAGGCACAGGCTCACTAAAAGACTGAGACCTAATCATAGGAGTATAAAACACTTCTCTTCCCCCTGTACCTTATCACCATGCTACCAATGTCCTAATTATAGCAGTTTTTAATTTTTTTTACCCAGCACATCATGCCCAGCTATCAAGAAAAAATTATAAGATATACTAAAAGGCAAAAAAACCCCACAAAACCCAGTTGGAAGAGAAAGTGCAAACATCAGAACCAGACTCAGATATGACATGGATGTTGGAATTGTCAGACCATGAATTTAAAATATTTATGATTAATATGCTAAGGGCTCTAATGGATAAAGTAGACAGCATGCAAGAACAGATGGATAATGTAAGCAGAGATATGGAAATTCTAAGAAATAAAACAAAAATAAATGCTAGAGATCAAAAACACTACTACAGAAGAGAAGAATGCTTTTTATGGGCTTATTAATAGACTAGACACAGCTGAGGAAAGATTCTATGATCCTGAGGATATAGAAACCGTTAAAAATGAAAAGCAAAGAGAATAAAGACTGAAAAAAACCCTAGGTTATCCAAAAACTGTGAGACAACTACAAAAGGTGTCACATATATGTAAGGAGAATACCAGAAGGAAAAGAGAGAAAGGAACAGAAGAAATAATGACTGAGAATTTCCCCAAATTAATGTCAGACACCAAGCTACAGATTCAGGAAGCTCAGAGAACAACAAGCAGGGTAAATGCAAAGAAAACTACACCTAGGCATTTCATTTAAAACTACAGAAAAGCAAAATAAAGAAAAAAAATTCTGAAAGAAGCCAGAGGATAAAAACACCTTACCTATAGAGGAGCAAAGATAAGAATTACATCTGACTTTACCTCACAAACCACACAAGCAAGAACAGAGTGGAGTGAAATATTTAGTGTTGAGAGAAAAAACCCACCAACCTAGAATTATCTACCTTGTGAAATTATTCTTCAAAAGTAAAGGAGAAATACTTTCTCAGACAAACAAAAATTGAAGTAATTTGTTGCTTATAGACCTAACTTGCATGAAATGTTAAAACAGGTTCTTTAAAGGGAAGGAAAATGAAATGTCAGAAACTCAACATACATAAAGAAAGGCAGAGTATTGAAGAAGGAAAACGTGAGTAAATTAAAAACTTTTATTTTTATTATTCTTAGTTGATCTAACAGCAGTTTTTTCAAAATAATAATAGCAACACTATATATAACTATGTATGATTATGTATATATACATATTATGAAATGAATGAATGAATGTATGTTTCATATTATGAAATGAATTAATGAATGTATAAGTGAAATGAATGAATGAATGTATAAGTGAAATGAATGAATGAATGATATAAGAAACAAGAGGAATTATTTTGTTATTATAAGGTACTTTTACTACTTATGAAATGTTATAGTGTTATTTGATAGTGGACTTGGATTAGTTGTAAATGTATGTTGCAAATTCTAGGGCAACCAGTGAAAAAAGTTAAAAAAAAAAGAAGTATAATAGATATACTAAGAAACGAGAGAAAGTGGAATCATATAAAATGCTCAATTGAAACCACAAATGGCAAATAACAATGGAAGACAAAAATAGAAACAAAAGAACAATGGCAACCAACATAAAACAGTAACAAATATGGTAGATATTGTTCCAACTTTATCAATAATCACTTTGAATGTCAATGGTTTCAATGCAGCAATTAAAAGACAGAGACAGAGTGGATGAAAAAACAAGATATAACTATATGTTGTCTACAAGAAATCCACTTTAAACATAAAAACACATAAAGATTTGAAGTAAATGGATGGAAAAAGATACACCATGATAACAATAACTAAAAGAAAGCAGAAATAGCTATATTAAATTCAGAAAGAGCAGATTTCAGAGGAAGGAAATTTATCAGGGATAAAGAGGGCATTACATAATGCTAAAGGGATCAATTTTCAAGAAGACATAATGATCCTTAACATGTATGTTCCTAACAAGAGAGCATCAAACTATAGGAACCAAAAACTGGTAGTACTGTAGGTTGAAATAGATGAATCCATTGCTATAGTTGGAGACTTCAATATCCCTCTATCAGAAGTGAACCGAGCTGGCAGGCAGAAAGTCAGTGAGCACATAGCTGAACTCACAACACCATCAATCAACTGGCTATAATTGACATCTGTAGACTATTTCATCCAACAACAGAAGAACATACATTCTTCTCAAGCTCACACAGAAGATTCACCAAGTTAGACCACATTTTGGGCCTTAAAACACAACTTAACACATTTAAAAGAATAGCAGTCGTAAAATATCTGCTCTCAGACCACAATAGAATTATACTACAAATCAAAAACAGAAAGATAACTGGACATTCCAAAAATATGTGGAGATTAAACAACACACTTCTAAACAGCACATGGGTCAAAGAAGAAATCTCAAGAGAAACTTAAAAATATTTTAAACTAAATGAAAATGAAAATATCAAAATTTGTGAGATGCAGCAAAAACAGAGCTTTGAGGGGAAATTTATAGCAGTAAATTAATATACGAGAAAAGAAGAAAAATCTAAAATCAGTAATATAAGTGTCCACTTTAGGAAACTAGACAAAGAGGAGCAAATTAAATCCAAACTAAACATAAGAAAAAAAATTAGAGGAGAAATCAATGAAACTGAAAACAGAAAATCAATAGAGAAAAGCAACAAAACCAAAGGCTTTGAAAAGATCGATAAAATGGATAAGCCTCCTTCGCCAGCCTAACTAAGGAAAAAAAAAAAAAAAGGAAGACACAAATTTTTAACGTTGAAAATGAAAGAGGGACATTACTTTCACTTTTTACAGATCCCATGGACATTAAAAGGCTAATAAAGGAATACTATAAACAACTCTATGCCCACAAATTTGGTACCTAGGTGAAATGGACCAATTCCCTGAAAGACATGATCTGCCAAAACTCACAGAAGGAGAAATAGATAATCTGAATAGGACTGTATCTATTAAAGAATTTAACCAATAATTAATAACCTTCCATAACAGAAAGAACCAGGCCCTGATTGATTCACTGGTGAATTCTACCAAACGTTTAAGGAAGAAATTATACCATTTCTCTACATTCTCTTTCAGAAGATAGAAGCTGAGAGAATACTTCCTAACTCATTCTATGAGGCCAGCCTTACCCTAATACCAAAACCAGACAAAGACATTGTAAGAAAAGAAAACCACAGAACAATGTCTCTCATGAACATATGTGCAAAAATCCTCGACTAAATATTAGCAAACTTAAAGCAAATATATAAAAAGAATTATACACCATGACCAAGTTGGATTTAATCCAGGTATACAAGGTTCTTTCAATATCTGAAAATCAATTAATATAATCCATCACATCAATAGGCTAAAGAAGAAAAATCACATGATCATATGAAAAAATGGAAAAAAAGCAGTTGACAAAATCCAACACCCTTCCATGACAAAAGTCTCTCAGTGAACTAGAAATAGAGGGGAACTTCCTCAAGTTGATAAAGAATATCTACAAAAAACCTATAGCCAACATCACACTTAATGGTGAGAAGCTCAAAGTTTTCCTGCTAAGATCAGGAACAAAGTAATGATGTCCTCTCTCGCCAATGTTTGTCAACATCATACTAGTAATCCTAGCTAATGCAATGACAACAAAAAATAAATAAAAGGAAATAAACCTATACAGATTGGGAAAGAAGAAATAAAACTTTGTTCACAGATGACATGATTGTCTATGTAGAAAATCCAGAAGAATTGACAAAAAATTCATGAAACTAATGAGTGATTATAGCAAGATTGTAGGATACAAGGTTAATACACAAAAATCAATCATTTTCCTATATAACAGTAATGAACAAGTGAAATTTGAAATTGAAAACATGATACAATTGACATTAGCACCCCCCAAAATGAAATACTTAGTTATACACCTAACAAAATATGTACAAGATCAGTATGAGAAAAACAAAAAAACTCTGAAGAAAGACATAAAATTAGAACTAAATAAATGGAGAGATATTTTATGTTCATGGATAAAGATTCAATATTGTCAAGATGCCAGTTCTTCCCAACTTGATCTATAGATTCAATGCAATCCCAATCAAAATTCCAGCAAGTTATTTTCTGGATATCTATAAATTGTTTCTAAAGTTTGTACGGAGAGGGAAAAGACTCAGAATAGCCAACAATGTCGAAGGAGAAGAACAAAGCTGGAAGACTGACACTACCAGACTTTAGACTTATTATAAAACTACAGTAATCAAGTGTGGTATTGGCAAAAGAATAGACAAATAGATCAATGCAACAGAATAGAGAGCTCAGAAATAGACCCACATAAATATAGTTATCTGGTCTGACAAAGGAACAAAGATAATACAATGGAGCAAAGATAGGCCTTTCAACAAATAATGCTGGAACATCTGGACATTCACAAGCAAAAAAATGAATTTAAACACAGACCATACACACTTCAGAAAAATTAACTCGAAGTATTTCACAGACCTAGATATAAAACACAAAACTAAAAACTTCTAGAAGATACCATAGGAGAAAACCTAGATGACCTTGGGTATGGTGGTGACAATTTAGATACAACACCAAAGGCATGATCCATGAAAGAAATAATTGATAAGCTGAACTTCATTAAATGAAAAACTTCTGTTTTGGGAAAGACAATGTCAAGAGAATGAGAAGGCAAGCCACAGACTTGGAGCAAAGATTTGCAAAAGACATATCTGATAAAGGATTGTTATCCAAAATATACAAAGAACTCTTAATACTCAACAATAAGAAATCAAACAACATGATTAAAAAATGGGCCAAAGACCTTAACAGATACCTCACCAAAGAAGATATACAGATTGCAAATAAGCACATGAAAAGATGCTACATATCATATGTCATCAGGGAAATGCAAATTAAAAAAACAAGATGCCACTACATACCTATTAGAATGGCCAAAATCCGGAATAGTGACATCAAATGCTGGCGAGGATGTGGAGCAACAGGAACACTTATTCATTGCTGATGGGAATGCAAATGGTACAGCCACTTTGGAAGACAGTTTGGCAGTTTCTTACAAAACTAAACTTACTCTTACCATATGATCCAGTAATTGTACTTTTTGGTGTTTAATCAAAGGATTTGAAAACTTATGTCCACACAAAAACCTGACAGATGTTTATAGCAGCTTTATTCGTAATTGCCAAAACTTGGAAGCAACCAAGATGTCCTTCGGTAGGTGAATGTATAAATAAACTATGGTACATCCAGACAATGGAATATTATTCAGTGCTAAAAAGAAACGAGCTATTAAACCATGAAAAGGCATAGAGGAACCTTAAATGCGTATTGCTAAGTGAAAGAAGCCAGTTTGAAAAGGCTATGCATACTGTAGGATTCTAACTACAGTCATGTGCTGTATAACGATGATTAGGTCAACAACGGACCACATATACAATGGTGGTCCCATAAGATTAGTACCATATAGCCTAGGTGTGTAATAGGCTATGTCATCTGGGTTTGAGTAAGTACACTCTGTGATGTTCACACCATGATGAAATCATCTAACAACGCATTTCTCAGAATGTATCCCTGTTATTGTGACTTATGCCTGTATATGACATTCTGGAAAAGGAAAAACTAGGGAGATAGTAAAAAGATCAACGGTTGCCAGGGATTGGGAATGGGGAGGGAGGAATGAATAGGTGGAGCACAGAGGATATTTAGGGCAGTGAAACTAGTATGTATGAAACTATAATGATGGATACATGGCATTATACATTTGTTAAAACCCATAGAACACACAACACTGAGAGAGAACCATAATGCAAACTATGGACTTTGGGTGATATGATGTACGGATGTAGGTTCATCAATTGTAACAAATGTACTATTCCATTGGGGAATGTTGAGCATGAGGAGGCTATGCATATGTGGAAGTGGAAGGTATATGGGAAATGTCTGCACATTCTGCTCAATTTTGCTGTGAAAACTACTAAAACTACTCTAACAAATAAAGTCTATTAAAAAAAATATAAACCTTGAGGAAAATAGGAAAATTATTCAGCCATTTGTTTTTAATTGAAGAGAAAATAATGGAAAAGTGTCCAATTATACAGCCTCAAAGGATCAAAGAGAGGGAAGGGAGCTTTCAGGTCTTCAAATCCAAACTTCCATCCATTAAAAAGTGCTTCTATAATATTTTGGATCATCACATTTCTGTTTAAGCATTTCTTGCAGCAGAGAGTTCATTCTTTTATTTTTAGACAGAATGTTCCAGAGCATGTACTTGTCCTAGAGAAAAAATGGTGTCTACTCTAGTCTCTGACGTCAACTAGCAGAATGAATTCTGGTAAGTTGTTTGAACTCTTCAGGCTTCATTTTCTTTATCTGTAGGGTGAAGCAGTTAGGTTCAGAGGCCACCAGAGTCCTATATGTTTTTAAAGGGCTATTTGAACTCCTGTTCTGTGGTTTTCGTTTGGGATTGAGATGTGGTGTTGCAGAATTAGAACGGGTTTTGGAGTGAGTGAACCTGGGTATAAATATTAACTAATGTTTTCTGGTTGGATGACCTTGGACAGATCACCTGATCCCTCAGTCTAACTTCCCATATCCTTAGAGATAGCAATACCTACTTTGAAGAGTTGTTCTGGGTGTTGATTGAAATAATGCTTTTAAAGCACTTATCATCCTGGACACATGATACGTGTTCAACAAATGTAAATTCCCTCTTCCCTTCTCTCCATTTAAAACAGGAAATATGTGGATTAGAATCAAGCAAAGGTCAATATTTATTGGATAAAGGACAATTTTTTAAAATATAGGTTTAATGGTAAAATTTGTTCAAAGTCGTTTGGCTAATTCTGCTTGGATCCAGAAAGACAACGTTATGTTGGAAATTTATTTCCCTTTTCCAATTTACCATTATTTCAATATAGAATGTTAAAAAATAATATAGTGGTACAAAAACATATCTAACACTACTACTAAAGAGTTGAATTTGTGCAATGTAAAGCCTTCACCATCGTCTATTGAAATTCTCCTTCAGTATGTGCCTGTGTCTCAAAACAGTCCTTGAGGAAAGGGATCCCAATTCATCCTTGTGCCCCCAGCACACAGCATGGTGCCAGGCAAGTAGGGATCATATATATATTCTAAGTTAGTAAGTATTAAATACGACTTACCCTTTGAAAACTTTAGAAGGAATAACTACTTACTCCACACTGCACCCATTGAAAGAACATATAAATTATTATTTCAGAACAGGAATCTAAGTTCCAAAAGATTGCTAGACTTGCCAAACTTCAAAAACTTCATTCCTAACAAAAGGAAGCTTGATGACTCAGCAAAAAGTTGAACTACTCAGCTTTTCCTCTCTCTTCAAGATCCTCGTAATTGAACATAGAACACTAAAATCAACACAAAGAAAATAAAGGAATTCAGATGTAGGCTATACAGGGAAATAATACAGTTTTAGGTGTACTATTAATAAAGAGACAAAACAAATAAAGATGCTCAGATATAGCAACAGTGGAATAGAAGAAAAAGTACTTGAGAGTAATTAACATTTTGCCAACTAAACTATAAAAAAATAGAGTAAGTTGAGTAAAATAATGAAGAACACTCAAGAACACATAAAAAGAGAAAGGACTATAGGGAGAAAATGAAAGAAAGGAGAAGACTTACACTGCTTTCTAAGCAAAAATATTACTGAGTAAAATGTCAAAGCTCAATTCATATCCCATGTAACTCATTGGAAATTCTCCTCCAGAGTTGTACTGAGCATGACATTCACCCAGAGATTCCAGACCTCTGAGATATACTTTTGTACCCCTGTCACATTTGTACATTGCTTGTCAAAATTCTTCCATAGGCTAGTGATGAATGAGAATGTACAGCTAAACATAAATAACCACGTAATACTACTCATTACATTAAAAAGGCATTTCAGCTCAACATTCAAAACCAAAGGAAACTATGTTGGCAAATTTTTAAAAAAATGAACATCTGTAAAATTAGGAAATTTGGCTGCCTTGAAGAAAAACAGTAAAAATTAACTTTCTGTGAATTTCCATGGGACCAGGCTGAGAACCGCTTCCTTTGTGGACACATCGCAAAATTAATTTCTTCATAAGCAATCTTTAAATCCTCATTGAGAAAGAGATAAATTCCTAATCATTGAAAACGAGGAAGTGAATGTGGGAAGTTGTAAGTTTGGGGGTAATTACCACTTTTTCATATTAAAAGATTTCAAGATTATCCAGATGTTTGCACAGTTCCCCAGAGAAAACTGAAGGCCATTTCCTGCCAGGATGGAATGAATTATATAGTGCATACGTAACATTTATGCTGTCATTAAAAAAAAAATCCCACAAGTTTATTCGATAACAATGAAACATTGTTGATTCTTGGAAGATAGGAAAAGCCACCTGGGGCCTTTTGTAGCTAATTTATTTCACACAGAAGACTCCATTCACAGTTTACCTGACTTCTCTGTAATGCCCGTTCGTGCCCCTCAGGGCAACTTTATCTCGATGGGACTACAGTTCCCCTAATCCAACTGGTCTACAGGGACTGTGTAGAGCATTGGATTCAGAGGCAAACTGGAGCCCCACATTTGGACACTTTGGTAAAATCAGAAGGAAAATATAGTGACATACAAAGAATGAACCTCAAATTTCACCAAAGAAACCCTATTCTTTAAAGAATTTTGGAAAATGACTTTATTTTGCAAGCTCGTCTACACACTGGTTTTAAAACACTGCTTCCAACAATATATATAGAATAGATTTAAAGGCCAACACGTAATACTTTTTTCCTTCCTCAACTCATTAGACTTTAATGAATTGATAATAAAAGGGAAAGATTGTCCATATTTTGAGGCAGGGTCAGTTCTTCAAAAGCCCTATATGAATAAGAATTGGAATTTGAATAGAAGGATGAAATTAAAGAAGCGTGATCTTCATATTCCCATAGAAAGGGTGAGATTCTTCCAGATTAATCACAATTGTGATATATTTTTTACATTTACACCAAACATTTTATAGCTTCCTTGTTATAATTTTGAAAATCCAGTCTCATAATTTAAGTAGTCTGATTTATATAATAATGTAATGTAACAGTCAGAAAAGACTGACTATTAAATATTAAACATTTAACATTAAAATATTAAAACAAAGGTAGTGTTAAAATCAATGTAAATATGTGGAATCAGTCTCAGGAAAGCGAAGTAACTTGCCTAAGCTCAGCTGGCACGCGGTCTGACACCAGGCACAGAGTGTTTACTCTCTTGACTATCTAAAAGTTCTATACATAGTGGCAGTTTCTGAAATTCTCTATATGGTGCCTTGCACATAGGAGTGTTTGACAAATATTTGTTGAAAGAGTGATGCGACTGGAAAGGCCTGGCTGATGTAAGGGGAGCAGACTTCCGTGAGGGGAGAACAGGTGGGTCCAGAGTGGGGGGCGGGGGTGGAGTGGGGTGAGGATAACCATTATGGACCATCTAACAACTGCACCCCTTGTTAAATTCTTACTATGAATGAGAACTGGGTTTTTATTTTGCTGCCTAAACAGTTATGATATTTAGTGCATTTAGTGCTTATAAGAGTGCTGTGAAATAAGTATATTACCTTCATTTTAAAGATGAGGAAAGAAGGTAAATGAGTGGCTCCGAGACTCAAGGGCAGGTCTAGGTCCAACATGAAGACCTAGGCTCTTTTCCCTGAGACCTAAAGTTTTCCTCAAAGAGATTTGCTTAAGCAAACTGAAAGGAAGTAAATGGGAGAATAGAGAGGAAAGTTACTAGAAAAGGCAACATGCCCAATATATCCACTCTTCATTAAGCACAATTTCTGCCCCCAATCTGTTAGCATGTTTCCCTCCTGTATTCCTCTTTGAAATTTGATGGGGATGCAAAAGGCGTAAGAAAGATAAGAATAGAATTGCACCCAATTCACACGTGGGGAAAAAGGAAGCAAGCTGAAAATCACTGAAACCTTTCCCTGTGTTAATGACAAAGTGGAAGGGAATAAAGGAAAGATTTCTGGTCTTTTAGCTGCCATTGGTTCACTTGACAGCTGTGAATGCTTAACCTCGGTTTCTGTCACCTTAAAGAAAAATAGAAATAATATCCTTCATATTTATAAATAATATAAATAAGGTGTGACATTAGAAAAATTATATTAATGATATTTCAAGAAATAATATTTCATAATTACACAAAGTAAGCTCAGGGCCTTCAGATATGTAAACATCTGTACATAAAGTCGAAAGAAAATGGAGTAGATGGTGTGTAGAGCCAACTGAAGTCATAAAAGTATGAAATGTTTTAATCTAGCTTTGTACTGTCCTAAAAATTCTGGGAGGAAGGTTGCTCCTGGAAAACCAAAAAAGCAAAACCAAAACATTTAGAGGTTTCCCTGATCTTGACCCACTTCACAAAATAGTCGTTTCTAAATACAGTACGTCGAAGTTATACATTTTTCAGATTAAATAAAATTGTAGAATGATTCCACCAGCATTTGACCCCACAAACTTTAATTTCCCATGGAGTTTGCTTTTAATACATCCCAATCCCTCCTGTTCTGCCTCTGGATACTCACTTGCCCCTCCTCTGATTCAGGAGGTATTGTGTCACTGTGCAGTGGAGGCGAATGGGGATCAAAATTTGCCAGGGAATCCGACACGAGTAAAGAATAATGCCATATCAGTTGCAATATTATTGAAATGTGAGGATACTTTTTACATACTTATGGAATCAAGCAATAGACAGTGTCATACTAATTTTATTTTTATTACTTCTTATTTCTGAATCCCACAATCTGAAGCCATCAATGCAATATTAATTTATATACTCACTTTAAAACAGACCTATAGAATATATTTATAAATTTTTAAAATTATTTTCTAAGAAACAATTAAATCATAGGAAAAGTGAATAATATTTTGTTCATTATTTCAGTGCTGTTTTTAATAGAAACACATGGTAGATTTGGTACTCTGTTTGCTGTGTAGATTACAAGGCTAAATAACATTTTTAACCAAAACTTTGGGGTAGCTATATAACACTACGTAATCATATATTATGTCAATAAATTTTAGTTATTCATTTGTTCTGTGACTTCCCTAAAATCAAAAGATATAAAGTATATGAATGAATAAAGATATATAAAATATTATATTTTTAATTTAATCTTAAATTATTGAAAAAGAAGGTACACTGTAGGACCTTAATCAGTATTGTCACTTAGGTTCCTATGTGATGTGTAAAACTACTATTCACTGTCTATGATGCCATAAAATCTTTGGGATGTTACTCATTGGATGTTGGTTTCATGTGATTTAATACTTTACAGGATGGGAACTCATACATAGTTTCCTTGGTAGCCATTCTAATAGATTTAATGAGGGTGACTCATTTTGGCATGGTGTGGCTATAACAAGTAATTTCATGGAATCCTAATGTAATGCAGTAATAATCAAAGTCCACTAAGCAGAAAAACATTCAGGCAATGTCAGAATACAAAGGTAAGTTATCCGTTATGGGTTTTAAAAAAGTATGATGTAAAAAGGCAAAGAAAGCATGTGTATAGAAGGATTTAGAAGGATGAAAGGAACAGGTTTATCTTAAGTCTCTTTTCAGAAGTTTGATTAGTTGATTTCTACATAGAAAATTATAGTGATGACAGCTACCATTTATTGACCACTTATGTGTCTAAGTGTTTTACATAATTATCTTATTGAATTTTTGGAGCAACTATGAGACAAAAGTATTATAGTGCTCATTTTACAAAGACAGGGAAATTAACGCTCAGAGAGGTTAATCAATTTGCCCATGATCCCACTCTTAGTGAGAGGCAGCACTGACATTTAAAAACCAGGCTTTCTGGGGGCCAGTCCAGTGGCACAGTGGTTAAGTTTGTGCGCTCCGCTTTGGCCCAGGGTTCGGGGGTTTGGATCCTGGGTGCGAACATGCACACTGCTCATCAAGCCATGCTGTGGTGGCATCCCACATACAAAATAGAGGAAGATTAGCACAGATGTTAGCTCAGTGACAATCTTCCTCAAGCAAAAAGAGGAGGATTGGCAACAGATGTTAGCTCAGGGCCAATCTTCCTCATCAAAAATAAATAAATAAATAAAAATTAAAATTAAAATCAGTCTTCCTGAATCCAAAGTCTTCCTCTGTCCCACAACAGCTATGTTTCCACTGAAGACTATGATATCCTTGTGTAGATCTAGTTCTCATTCAGAAAACCCTGTGCTTCTCAATACTTTTGGGACATTTCTTCATGACTTTGAACACTCAGTGGTGGAAAAATCTGGTTGCTCTTATTCAAAGATGGTGACAAGCACACAGGCCATTTGCCTTGAATGTTAGATCTGTTCCGATCAGGCAGGGCAAGAGCCTGACTCAGGGGTGATTTCAGAAGAACCAAAAAGCCCTTCAGTCAAAAGAAGTATGTTCATAGACTTGCCCACCAAAGCCGAACCACTGTCTTACTGCATTTCTTGATTTCCTCCTAAAAAAGCAAAAATTTTTGCAGGGTTTTGGGGGAGAAGGAGGGAGAGGAGAGTTGGCTGGGAGTTGAGAGTCAGGGAGGTGGGCAGTTGGAGAGGTGGGCTGGAGCCCAAGGCTTTAAGCCTGATTTATTACTTGTGAATCATTTGACGGTAGGGCCTATGTTTTAGTTTGTCTCTCCAGCATCTAACTAAGTGCCTGACACATTGCTTTTGTTGCCATAATTGTTTGCTGAGTTGAATAACAGGGATTTTCCGGTCTTTTTTAAAAATCAGAACAGATTTAGGAAGAGAGAGAAAAACAGCGTCTGAAAATCCTGAGTGCTTGGGTTAGGAGTGGGAGTCAGCTAGTAGGACTTTCAGGATTAGGGGAGAATAAAGAGAGATTAGAAGTGTAGAATAAAAATAATAGAATAATACAGTAATATTATAACAGAGCAAAGACTTGGAGTTAGGCAGAATCTCTCCCTCCAATAACCATGGGACTTTGGGTGAATTATTTAATCTAGGTCTGATTTTCTCACATCTAAGGTGGGAACTGATAATTCCATCCATCCATGCAATTATTTAGAGGATAGTTGTAGAGATGAAGGAGATAATGCATGTAAAGTACTTAGTACACTACATGAAATGTAGAAAGCACTCACAAATAATAACTATTTTTTTATCTTAATCCTCACCACATCTCTGTGACTTAGGTATTATTATCTCCATTTAACAAATTAACTGATTCATAAAGAGAATGACTAACTTTCCCAAGATCACATAACCGACAAGTGATGGTGATTTTGTCCTGGGCTCTTCACCACCATACTATATTGATTATTTGAAAAAGACTAACTTCAAAGACCTCATAATAAAGGAAAGGCCTGGCTTTGCAGTCTATTGAGCTATGGGTTATCACACCCATTCATTCACGTAGGTTTATTTGGACCAAGTAGAAGTTACTGACAATAAATTTCAAATTTAGGAATAAACTTATACTCAAGCTTATTTTCTGATTGTGAAGGTTATTATCGCATGGCTGTAAATTCTCCTTGCATTTTCCTTAACACATGCCAGGCAGAAAGAGGCTTAGACAAGGGCAAGAAACTGCCTCATTACGGGTCCCGCGTTGTATGAATTTCTCTCCTTGCTTGCCAAGGCTTTGGTTGCTCCTTTGCTTTATTTGAGGCAGTTTAGTTTAATTTTTCATTATGACAGGTTTTCGTCTCCAATTCTTTATTTAGAGCCTGGTTCTCAAAACTTTTTCATTCTGTAATCCCTTTGAGGGTTTCCACAACCCTCAAACATACCTTGAACCACTTTGCTATCAAATACAAGTGTGCAAGAATAATTCAGCTGTTGGGAGGAGAAGCAGGTGGCATTTTTACTTTTCTTGACACTGAAGAAGGGGGGAAAGCGCTGAGGGGAAGGTGGGAAGTAATGGAATGCAAGGTGGGCAGGAAATCTGGCCTTATGGTTCCAGAAAAGGAAGGGGGTGATGCAGAGGAAGAGATTGCGCTGCAAATCTAAAGCCGCCCTTGCCTAACAGATGTTAGGAATGTTACCGCTCTGGTGCTGTGACTCCCTTGGAATACCCCTGGGGAAACACGACATCCTCTTTGAGAAATATTCATTTAAAACAAGCAGCTGCTTCTCTTTTTGTACCCATTCCCTGTCTTCCATCTCAAAACCCCTCCCTTTCTACTACTTTCTCTCCTTTCCTCCTTCCTCTGGCCTCTCTGGCCCTGGTCCTCACTCGCCCACTCCTACTTAGAGAAATCCAGTGATGAGATCTAATTTTCTGTGGTTTTTCAAGTGGTTTCATCATAACACCATTCACTCCTAGAGCTAACTTTGCCCTCTGACACGGAAAGCCTCAGTTCCCAATTCAGCTTTTGTCTTTCATACCGAATATAGATAAATACTCCTGGGATTTTTAGATGAATACTACTGAGTCTTTTATTGGTGTGCAAAATTTAGCTCGCAGCCAGTCTGAGCTGGCTTTCGCTTTCACTTGCTCTCTTTATTTGTACCTGGTTTTCCCAAATTGATCAAGTTGCAGCTGTTTTTCTCTCTAACTTCCTCCTTCAGTTTCAGTGAAAATAAACTATTTCCTGACTTCAGTGCTTGGCCATGGGGTGATGTTATCCTGAGTGAGTAGCTTAACTCGAGAGTTAGAGGACGTGAACTCTCAGCATTGTTTGCCTATTGAGTAACGTTTGTTTTTTCCTTTGGGGTGAAGAACTTAATTGACTTTTAAGGGCATCAGGCTTATGTTTTGCCCCCACATAAAGATTGTGGGTGGTGACTGAAGGTTCAACCGCCACCAAGACTATACAAATTTGCAGCTGGCCCCCTGCCACTCGTTCATTCCAGTATCCTCCCTGATGTCTGGTTCTCGTCTGGTCCTTCCTAAGGCCATTTGCTTTGTGATATATCACTGAGATTTCTGTCATCACTTACTCAGTAGTTTCCTATTCTAGTTGCAGCTATGAACTCATGCTCAGTGACTCTCCATCATGACGAATCAACATTATGTCAACTTTTCTGTCTTTCTATGTCTTTATACAATTTCAAATTGTTCTTCCTGCTCATTTCCTGCACTGCACCCTCTATTTCTATCTACTTATATTCACTGCTTAAATATTATCATTTTCTATACCACTTTTTTCTTCTCTGTACAGCTATGTCTCTTGGTCTTCCATCTAAGCACTCTATCCTCCTTTTTCCTGCTGGGAACAAGACCAAAGTTATTTCTTCTTCTTAAAACTTAACTTTGATCTTTCTAGGACAAAAAGAATGTGTGATGCGAGAAACTTCTTATTCATGCCCAACAGGTAATCTTTTTTCATTCCTCCTTCTTTCTCTTTTGTGTCTCTTTTTCTCTTTCTTCTTCCTTCGAAGTAATTCTGTCTAGCATTTTCTGTCCTCATATGTGCACATCAATTTTACAGTGTAGTCTAACACCCAAAAATAGTTCATCTTATGTCATATGTAATTTTAAATCTAATTTTTTAGCAACAAATACTAAGAAATTCAGTATCAAGTGCTTAAATACGAAACTCTAAATCAGCCTTAAATAACAAGAACACAATTTACCATCTTACAAATTATTTCCACTCATTTTCTACTCACTGAGTTATCCTTAAAAAATGATCAATATGCCAAAATTCTAGTAGACTTGTTTGGCATAAACCATTACCTGTGTGAACGGATGATATTTTCTCTAAAATATCAAACCAATACATTATCAAGAGTCCCTGGATGTTCTTGAACAGATTGGCTTAGATATAGAATATACAAATCACTCATTTCCCTTTTTATTCCTGAGATTTTGCAAATTCTTGTTTCTACCCTTACAAGATTACACTGAATGTGATGCTTACCATGTCACTGCAAAGGCTTTTTTGCCAAGGCCCGCTTATGGGGATTTACTGATGTCCCCACAACATCTGAAGTGATAACAGAAACAGAGGATGTTGAATAAGCTAATAAACATTTTTGGATCAAACTCGTTTGCATTTCCCCATGATAGCTGACTTTAAAGTATAGAAAACAAAAGAGAAAAAGCTCTAAGTTTCTAT
This sequence comes from Diceros bicornis minor, assembly GCF_020826845.1. Lineage (NCBI taxonomy): Eukaryota > Metazoa > Chordata > Mammalia > Perissodactyla > Rhinocerotidae > Diceros > Diceros bicornis. The sequence goes on from NC_080750.1 coordinate 37,548,625, forward strand.
AACGTTTATCAACCTCTCTAACAGCATTTTTCTCTTTTGTTCTGATTTCATTTTATTGTGGCATTAACCACTTCTCAAAGCAATGATCACCTTTGCGGAAGAAACATGGAGGAGTGGAAAGAGCTGGGATTTGAAGTCAGATTGAGGGGACAACCCCTTATCTGTGTCGGCAGGAGTGACTTCACTCTCTGGGCCTCATTTTCTCACATGTAAGATGGGGATAACAACTGCTAACTTTCCATCAGGGTTATGGGATTGAAGATACGTCAAAACGCCTAACAGCATCTGGGAAATAAAAGGTATGAATCAAATACTATGTTGGTTTATTTAGTTGTACTATTTGTTTTTTTTTTTTGTGAGGAGGATCAGCCCTGAGCTAACGTCTGTTGCCAATCCTCCTCTTTTTGCTGAGGAAGATTAGCCCTGGGCTAACATCTGTGCCCATCTTCCTCTACTTTATATGGGACGCCGCCACAGCACAGCTTGACAAGCGGTGTGTCAGTCCATGACAGGGATCCAAACCTGGGAATCCAGGGCCGCTGAAGTGGAGGGTGGGAACGTAACCATTACGCCACCAGGCCGTCCTCTATACTATTTGTTTTATTCATGTACTGATACCTACATTAACTTTACAGGTTTAGGCACAGGCTGTTGGAGTACCATATCCTTGGTGTGATTTCTGGAATGCTGGAAAGGTCTAGAAAATGCTCAGAAATCGCTTCCTGACATACTGGCCTGATGTCTCTATTCCCACCTTTAATGTGTTCTTTCTTTCCCTTAGAGTTTAGTTCATTGTTAAAATGTAAACACCATCAGGAGGATTAATACTTTGACAACGATTACCCTTTGAAGTGAATGGATTTCTCAGAGACCTTCCTCTTAGTGGGATTCAACCAGGAAAAAAAGTAAAGAGAAAGAGGTTTAAGGTCTTGGGATTCTGGGGCCTGAGGGGGTAGGAAGGAGTTTATAAAGGGAGATTAAAAGAGCAATGCCTTATAGTATTTGTTTTCATCTCCTGATGTCAAATTATAATGTTGTACCCCTGAAACCTATATAATGTTGTAAACCAATGTTATAAAAAATAAATAAATAAACTATCAATAAAAAAGAAAGAGCAATGTCTTGAGGGATATAGGGATAAAAGGTTGCGCTAAGGTGCCTCCGTCTCACATTTGGCCACTGAATTAGGGCACCAACCGCAGTTGCCCAACAGAATCACCTTGGAAGCCTCATACCTCAGAGACTAGTATATAATTATTTGGGGAGGGCCTCTTTAATGTTTAAAAGCCTCTCAGGCAATTCAGATGTTTAGTTGAATTGAAAACCAAGAAATAGAGGCATAGGAAACATTTTTAACTAGTTCTCCCTAACCTATCCACAAGTTCTGATTGAATTAAACCACATAAAACACAATCTGTTAAAAAGGATTTATTGGTTTAATTATTTTTAAGACTCACTTAAAAAAATGTGGTGCCATAATATTTATTGACTCAATCACCACATTTTGTTGAAGCACATAAAGTTTTAATAATAACTAAAAGATTCTCGAGTTATTTCAGCAATCAGCAGTGCAAGGTGGAGACTTTTGCATTGTTATTATTATTATAGTTATTACATTTCATAAACCACCTTCTTGTTCTCTCTCTTCACTTCTCAAAGGAAGAGAATCATAATAGGATCTTAAAGAAATTCCTGAAAATAACTATTTCAAGTAACTAACTGTTGGTTATTGCTTTATAATGTATAATGCATCTTTTTATATATCGTGATTGGGTAGATATTATTATTATTATTATTATTGTTCCCATTTGCAGGTGAGTAAACAAAAGATTAGAGACTCTGACTCCTCCAAGTTACATACAGATTTAAATGCAGAGCTAGAACTTGACACAGAAATTTGTACCCTTTCTACAAGTTCGTTATTTTGAATTTCATTCTGTATTTCTAGATGTTTAGCTGTATCTTGGTAATTTTTTTTTGCTTCAACTATTTCCCTTGTAATGGCTAAGGATTCAAGGATTATATCATATGGAAAATCCCAGAGCTGAAGGGTTGGTCTTTTTTGGTCTCTTTCATTATCCTTCAGTCTCCAAAGTGTCCCAATCAGATTGATAAATTATATGGTCAACCTACTTATTGAGCATGTATCAAGCTTCTGTTCTTTATTTTGCAGCAATAAGTTATTTATTTGGTTGGGTTTTCTTTCCATCAACAGTTTTCATAGTTTCTTTATCTCCCACCATGTTTTACTTACAGCTTCACTGCGATTAGAATAGGTAGTGCATATAGAATAAAGGTGGTGATAATAATAATAGTAATTTATATTTACTCTAATCATTGATTTATCTAAGCACCAAGTTACACACTTTACACACATTACCTCATTTAATACTTATAAAACCTTGTGAAGTGGATACTGGTGTCGTCCTCATTTAACAGATGAGCAAACTGAAGTACAGAGATGCTAAGTAACTTGCGCTGGGCTCAGGGCCCATTGGCAGAGTCAGGACTTTAGTCCATGTCTAACTTCAAAGCTTAAGTCCCAAATCAATGCACTAATATCCATAGCCCTCTCCTTTTACCCATCCTATAAGAGCAAGCTTCTTACATAGCCACAGAACAAAAGTTCTTATCCCTGATTATTTGCTGGAGGAAGTAAGGCAGAAAGGGGTGTGAGAAGAGGAAAGTATTATACTCAACATGCTGTTGGAAACTTCAAATCTTGTTGTCTCTGAAGTTCAAATCAGTTTTGTCTATAGCTTCAGGAATATCTGTAGAGAATATAAAAAATTTAGCTTAAAATCTCAACCTTTGATCTAGTGTAGACTACATATCCAGAAGATTAGATGTTTTACTCTTCATCCATATGTTTTAAAATAGCCTGAACCATTTAAAGTCAGTAACTTGGCCAGTAATTTTATAACTTTAACATGTTGAGTTAATTGAAGCTAGACTTACCTTTCATTATTTACATGGACCTACTATAAGAAAGGGACCAAAGGACCGAGTCTAAATGAATAGTGTTCAGCATGGTTAGCCAAATATTTGTCACAAGGTTGAAACATTGTGGGTACACAAATATATAGTCGAGAGATAGAATTTTTACCAAACTATTTGCTATTGGGCAGAAGTGCTGGAAAATGTTGGGAGTTTGAACATTGGAAATGGGGGAAATAAAAGTCTCTGAAATTCTATCTCAGAAGCACTCCCACATGCAAAAGAAAGTCAAAATGGTATCACCAAAACAACATAGTAAATCCAAATAGAGTTATTTAGTGCTCGGGCTGATGGACTCCTATTTGGTGTCAGGAATTTAGGAATTACTGAATGTGAACCCTGACCTCAGGGAGGCCAGTGTAGTGGTGAATGTGAAAGAGAAAATCAAATAAATGTGTTATTGACCATTTTGCAAAGTTCAAGACAATATTTTGGGTAGAGGGAGTTGAGACAGCTTTCTGAGTGTGCAGGGTTGAACCCAACAATTGCAAAGATGAAGGGCATTTGCTTTGTGGACTGAGGAGTGTGGTTGTATTTGGGAGTGATAAAGGAAACCAAAGGAAGACAGCTTGTGGGCGGTCTGCTAATGGTGGCAGCATAGTGGAAGGTGAGCACACGGGTTGGCAGTCTCAACAGCGAAATTATTTGAGGCCAGCTCTGAAGACTAAGTAATAAAGCAGGGAATGGTTGTGACAAGATCCATATGGTGAACATTTCATGTTCCTGTTGTAAGCGTTGAAGATTCTGAAGGGATTGGAAAAGAAAGCAAAGGTATAACGTGAACAGACTCAGATCAAGAGATTTTGTAGAGGGTGATGCTGAGAGAAAATGTTGAAGAAAGATGAATACGGAAGTGCCTGAGATGAGGAACAAAGCAGAGGTATAGTCTTTACATAAGTTAGCACACATCTAACCTTCCTTTTTACAGAGGTGAAATAGAAAGCAGATTTTCTTCCATTCAGCCAAACCAAACACTAATAAAATTGGCTAGCATGAATGCAGAAATAAATCATCCCAAACATGATTAATGTGCACATATAACCAGGGTCTCAGAAAGCAGGTACAAAGTATATTTTTTCCACCATCACATAAACTCTATAACATTTCTATAACTTGAGGTTTCAAGAACAAGGAAAAAAAACCAGCTCTAAATGTTGACTTCTCTGAAGAGCAGTCATTATAGACGTATTTGGCAAGAAAAATTTTTTAAAAGATTAGTTGAAAGTGAAGAAAAGCAATTTTTGAAATTTGTTTTTCTTCTTTTAAATTTTAATTTAGACCTTTTTTTAGAGCAGTTGAAGGTTCACAGCAAAATTGTGGGGAATGTACAGAGATTTATCAATCATATACCTCCTGCCCCCACACATGCACAGCCTCCCCCATCATCAACATCCCCCACCAGAGTGGTACATTTGTTACACTAGATGAGCCTAACATTGATACACCCTTATCACCCAAAGTCCATAGATTACATTAAGGTTCGCTCTTGGTATTGCACATTCTATGGGTTTGTACAAATTTATAATGACATGTATCCACCATTCTAGTATCATACAGAGTAGTTTCATTGCCCTAAAAATCCTCTGTGCTCCACCTATTCATCCCTCTCCCCAACTTCCAACCCCTAGCAACCACTGATCTTTTTACTGTCTTCATAGTATTTGCTTTTCCAGAATGTCATATAGTTGGAAATATACAGTATGTAGCCTTTTTGGACTGGCTTCTTTCACTTCGTAATATGCATTTATGTTTCCTCCTTCCCTTTTCATGACTTGATAGCTCATTTCTTTTGAGCGCTGAGTAACATTCCAAAGTCTGGATCAACCACAGTTTATTTATCCAGTCACCTACTGAAGGATATCTTGGTTGCTTCCAAGATTTGGCAATTATGAATAAAGCTGCTATAAATATCTTTGTGCAGGTTTTTGTGTGGACATTAGTTTTTGATTCCTTTGAGTAAACACCAAGGAATGTGACTGCTGGATCATATAGTAACAGTATGTTTAGTTTGTAAGAAACTGCCAAACTATCTTCCAAAGTGGCTGTACCATTTTGCATACTCACCAGCAATTAATGAGAGTTCCTGTTGCCCCACATCCTCACCGGCATTTGATGTCAGTGTTCTGGATTTTGGCCATTCTAATAGGTATGTACTGGTATCTCATTGCTATTTTAATTTGTATTTCCCTGATAACATACAATATGGAGCATTTTTTTCGTGTGCTTAAGTGCCATCTGTATATCTTCTTTGGTGAAATATGTGTTAAGGTCTTTGGCCCATTTTTTTTTAATTTCAGGGAATTCTGCAGTGGGGAGTCCCTGCAGCGTTCTTCCCCCTCTCCCAGTTTTATTGAGAAATAATTGACATACATCACTGTATAGATTTAAGGTGTACAGCATGATTTAAAAATATTGTTAAATGATTACCACAATTGGTTTAGTTAGCATCCATCATTTCATGTATGTACAATAAAAAGAAAAGAAAAAAAATTTCTCCTTACGATGAGAACTCCTAGGATCTACTCTCTTAAAAACTGTTTTATATATCATACAGCAGTGTTAACTATAGTCATCATGCTGTACATTACATCCTTAGCACTTATTTAACTCGTAACTGGAAGTTTATGCTTTGTTACCACCTTCCTCCAATTCCCCCTCCCTCCAGCCCCTGCTTCTGGTAACCACAAATCTGATTCTTTTTTCTATGAGTTTGGTGTTTTTTTCCCTTTTTTTAGATTCCACTTATAAGTGAGATCATACAGTATTTTTCTTTCCCCGTCTGGCTTATATCATTTAGCATAATGCCTTCAAAGTCCATCCATATTGTGCAAATGGTAGGATTTTTTCATTTTTTAAGGCCAAATAATATTCCCTCGTGTATGTATACCACAACTTCTATATTCATTTATCCATCAGTGGACACTTAGGTTGTTTTCATGTCTTGGTTATTGTAAACAATGTTGTTATGAATATGGGGGGCAGTGCAGATGTCTTTTTGAGTTAGTGTTTTTGTTTCCTTTAGATACATTTCCAGAAGTGGAATTCCTGGATCATTTCTTAGTTCTGTTTTTAATTTTTTGAGGGACCTCCATACTGTTTTCCATAGTGGCTGCACAAATTTACAATCCCACCAACAGTGCACAAGTGTTCCCTTTTCTTCACATCCATGACAACATTTGTTATCACTTGTCTTTTTGATGATTGACTCATTTATCAATTGTGTTGTTTTCTTATTGTTGAGTTTTAAGAGTTCTTCACATATTTTGGATGACAGTCCTTTATCAGATGTATCTTTTGCAAATATTTTCTCCCAGTCTGTGGCTTGTCTTCTGATTCTCTTGACATTACCTTTCACAGAGCAGAAGTTTTAATTTTAATGAAGTCCAGCTTATCAATGATTTCTTTCATGGATTGTGTCTTTGGTGTTGTACCTAGCAAGTCACTGCCATACCCACAGTCATCTAGATTTTCTCCTGTGTTATCTTCTAGAAGGTCTATAATCTTGTGTTTTACATTTAGGTCTGTGATCCATTTTGACTTAATTTTTGTGAAGGTGTATGGTCTGTGTTTAAACTCATTTTTTTGCATGTGGATGTCCAGTTTTCCCAACATCATTTGTTGAAAAGACTATCTTTGCTCCATTGTGTTGTCTTTTCCCCTTTCCCAAAGACCAGATAACTATACTTATGTGGGCCTATTTCTGGACTCTCTATTCTGTTATTTTTCTTTATTTAGTAGGCTTATAATATTTAAAAATGTATGATAATTAAAACAAAAGGTACAGTATTTTCATCTGTATATAAAACACCAAGTTAGTAGTTACGATGGTAATAAAAGGCCACAGGTATGAATAGTAACTCTCCTTGGAAGGCTCCTAAGACTTCAGAAAACTTATCCACCAAAGGAAGGCTAGGGAAGACCAAGTCAAATAGTGATAGTCTCTCACTACATGTGTTCTTTCTCCTCTCGCTTCCGTTCCTAGCCCTGTTCCTTCCCCAAGGTAGGAACGGCCCGCAGAACCATTCCTTCAATGTCCTTATGCCTTCTCAAGCCATGGACCCTTGCTGACTTCCTATTTCTTCTTCCTGCCTTCAACAGAAATTCCCAGCCCATTTCTCCTTCCCTCAGGGATTTATATTCTTTCTTGTAGAGATGCTAATGAATGAATAGGCTCAGTATGTGTGCAGACAATATTGGTGCTCTGCCCAGGTCCCCTGCAATCTCTTGCCCCTATTTTGAGGGCTCTCCTGGCTTTCTGTGCTTTTTGCTTTCAATAGCCAGTATCTGTTACTTCAAGAGCCTCTTTGCCCACAAGAATCTAGGTATTATATCCTTCTGGGGTAGGCTTTAAAGAACAGCTGAGGAGTGTTCAGCTGTTCTTTATGAAACAAGAACTTTATGAAAGCCCAACTCATTCACCTTGGGTCAGAGACAATGCTGAGGCAAAGCTCACCCTTTGGAGTTTCCCTGTTGAATCAGACATAGGGCATGCTTGGCCTCCTCTCTGTTCCTCCCCAGTTTCCCCTCTCCTCACTGATATCCCCTGGAAGTGTGTACACCTTTTTCACATAAATCCTTGTCAGGCTCTGCTTCTAGAGTACCCGACCTAAGATAGTGTGTTACCTGTTTTAGAATTATTTATGTTTTAGCTATGATTACTGAAGACATGATACTCTAGCGCAAAGGACTTACTCTCTAATAACGGAATATCATGCCCATGTAAGGCAGGGGTGTGTGTGAGCATGTGTCTGTAAAAAGTGCCCTTAAACTCTTCAGGTGACCACCTAATTGCCTATGCATAAGGCAAGGTTTAGTTATAAATTATAGCTTACCATTTTATTAAAGTATGACTTTGAGTAAGTACTTTACCTTTTCCAAATGCCTCTGTTACCACTGGTTATAAAGTAAACGTCCTCAAATCAGGGAAATTTAGTTTGAAATGGACCAATGAGTAGAATTACGTGTAGCAGATTTGTAGTAAAATATAAATTAATTTTGTTTAACTATTGAGATCTTGAAATTAATTATTCGCAAAATACAGTGATTATTCATGGTAAATATCAGTGTATATTTTATGGTTACCACTTGATAAAGTCGAGAGCTACTAGTTAGATATTAGATGCATTGAGTTTAACTTTTATTGGGTTTCTGTCTTTGGACAATTGGTTGGCTTTATTAATAAGGACACTAATGAGACTAAGTTTATCCATTTGATTTCGGTGGGGGCCAGTGAGCTTTGCCCTGTTTCTTGGTCACAGCCTGGACTCCTAATCCTTGCCAGTCATTATGTGGATTTGTAATGTTCAAAATGAGAACACTAAAGAAACTGGTCAGTGTGAACTCATCAGTACAAATCCCAAAAGGCCATTTGTACATGTGTGTGTATGTGTATATGTATATATATGTATGTGTATATGTGTGTGTGTGTGTGTGTGTATATATATATATATGTAATATAGCACATCAAAGTAGTTCCAAAGGACCCAAGAAGGATTAGGTAAGGATGAGAGTGTTTGTGCAGCTATGAAATTCACTATAAATTCATGACAATGACTGAGGAAGATACTCAAAGTGCATGTATAGCTTTACATGAGATGATTCATTTTCTGAAAGGAAGGGATGGCATGGTTTTTATTTTATCTCCCTGGGCCTTAGTTTTATGTTTATAAAATAAGAGTAGTAATACTTTTCTCTCATATATTAAATCACATCATTTGTTTAAGGAGAAATGGGGAGAAAATCTTTTGGGTTCTTTAGAAGAAAGGCATAATATTCAGCTAAATGGGTCTATTATTTGTTTGACTTTCATCAGAAAACTGTTAAATATACATTAATTTTAAGAATAGGGAAAGTATATTTTGCCCTGGAATAGTAAACCACAGAGACAACCAAAGGTGATTTGCGAGTTGCCAAACATAGCTAAAAAAGAGCCACATAACTTCTTGGTGCCTAAATAGTTTGGAACCAGAAGAACTTTCTGGCTCCACAATTCTCTTTTCCATGGTTCTGTAATTTTACACACATGTGGATTGCCATGTTTCAAGTTGTATTTATTAGGCCCTCTTCTATAAATGATTCCTTTTTTCCTACCTGCCTCCTTCTAATTAAATTACTTCTTGATCTTGATCATAGCCTCCTTTATGGGTTCTTTCATATAGAGTTTATAACTTTTCCTACGTTCTGAAACCTTATGAAAACAAAATGGTCCATTCGTTAGTGATTAAGAGATTATCTTTATTTTGAGAAATATTCCACTGTTGACTATGCCTAGTATATGTCTTCAGTGCTCGACTTTACTTGCCAGAGAGTACTGACACTATAGGAAATCTGAAATTTTATTCTCCTAAATGCAATTGGTAATGACAAGATCACAATTAGAGAACAGTTTTATTGATCATTTGAACTTTCAAAAATTATGGGGTGCAAGATAGACCGGGAAAGATAATCGAAGAAACTGGAAAAATTTAACACCAGTTCATGTTGCTCTTGGTCAGGCCAAGAAGCCCCAAAAGGGAGCCAATATGTCAGGTGAAGTAAAGGGATTGACAGTTCACATGTTGCAGAACTCCTCTTGCACTTTACATCGCCGTGTGCGTAAATGACCCAGTTGTTACTGACTAAATATTGTGGGAGAATATTCAGCTGAATCCCCTCAAAACAGCTGCCATTTTTAGATGATTGTTCTTATTCTAGACATGGCCACAGCTCTAAGAGAGACTATTTCAAAAGACAAAGCTAATGGCTTTCTCCATTGCTCACTCCTTTCTAAAATCAAGTGTAGCACTAGAGGAGAAACCAGTTGGCCTATGCAGCGTTGCCAATGCTTTGACAGTACTGTGAACAACGAGAAACTTCTGCAGAATACAGAAAGAGAAAAAAGATGTTTTGAGTTTCTTATTTCTATTATCTTTATTTCTTTCTAGATTAAAAGTGTTTTTTTAAATTTTAATTTAGAGATAGAAATGTACTTTCTTAGTTTAGCGGTATTTCACTGGCCACAGCAGCAACCACAATTGCCAAGTAGCTGGAAGAAATGGTTTCTCAAATAGAAGGGAATGTTAATTCCCAAGATAGAAACGTGGTAAATTCAATGGTATTAGTTTGTAAATTTGACTTGGTAATGAACCACTAAGGAAAAAAAAAAGTGCCAGAAATTTCCCATAAATCAATAGCTAACATTGGATGCTTGAAATGCCATGACACTTTCACAGAACATTTTAAATAGGTGGTGGAAATAATATTAGTCAATTATATCATAGGACTTGATGGAGAGAGCTGCAACTATTGAGTCTTGAAAATATAGACCTTGAATACAAATCCAGAAAAAATCCTTATAAAAGTTGGTAAATAAGGACATTTTTTGTTTTGTCTGGAGAACCTAAATATTAACGGGGAAAATCCATTAATCCCAAATTATAGCCCTTATTTTCTCAGTTCAAATCCTATTTCTCGTCTGGAGTATCCAGTAACCAGGAAAGGGGAATCTCACTGTCATAATGAGAAAGAAAATAGAGGTAAGTTTAGAACAAGGCAAGAGCCAGTAGAAAAAGAAATAGACACGAGAGGCATTTGTAACTTTAAACCAATAGTGCTCCATAGAAAGGAGAACAGGAAGAGTGGGGAAAGTGTCCATCAATGCTTATTTCAGAATGCTTAGTACTTGAACTTACTTAAGATAATGATGATCAAGATAATTTTTAGTGAGGGCCAGCCCCGTGGCTTAGTGGTTAAGTGCGTGCGCTCCGCTACTGGCGGCCCGGGTTCGGATCCTGGGCGCACACCAACACACCGCTTCTCTGGCCATGCTGAGGCTGCGTCCCACATACGGCAACTAGAAGGATGTGCAACTATGACATACAACTATCTACTGGGGCTTTGGGGGAAAAAAAAAGGAGGAGGATTGGCAATAGATGTTAGCTCAGAGCCAGTCTTCCTCAGCAAAAGAGAAGGATTGGCATGGATGTTAGCTCAGGGCTGATCTTCCTCACAAAGAAAAAAAAAATGATAATTTTTAGTGAAATAAAAATATTAAACTATAAACTTACATATAAAATTACACTTAGAAATATAATTGAGGTTTTGTGGTATGAAAATTAAATGACTTAGACTGTAAGCTACTATAGATGGAAAGCTAAGACATATGTATGTGTATATATATATATGTCTTATGATATATATATCGTATGATATGTGTATATTATATATGTATCAACTCTCCCACTTTTAATGAATTAAATATCCAATTCCCCCACCCTCCATCTATTTTTCTTCTTTATTATGTATTATCAAATGAAATTTAACATCACCATCTGGTGTTGAGGGCTCTTTGGTGCTATAATACCTTCTTTGTAGAGCTGAAAGGAAAGTGTAGCCTCTGTTCTCATGGTAGATAAACAAGCATACAGTAGTGATTTCTCCTGTGGTCATCTTATTGGTGATGACAGCGAGAAGTTCCCGCTGTGTTAGCTTGTTTGAAGTATGTGTGTGATTGCCATTCAGTTACATAGAAGGAGTCATTGAGAGGAGATGGAATTGAAGCTGCCCTTCCCAACAAGCAGGGAAGCTAGGCGGGAAGCCCTGTGTCTGAGAAGAGCATGACTTTGGTAGAAGTGTAGACCCGGGAGTGGAAACAGTGCCCAAAGGTGATCTACGTACACTTGGAGGACAGAGTGAAGATGGAGTGCTCTCAGGTAATGCGTAGATCTCTGCCAATTTACACTCTTAAAGCATTTTGAGACAGGGGAACATTTGATTTCAAAGGCTCGGGGAACACTTCTCCTTTGGTCCCTTGCCATTTAGCAGTTTGAGGTTGCCATTTCTGCACTAGATAAGTTGTGAAATTGAAAGTTCCTTTTTTATTTGACTGTTTTATAAGTGGTCACTAAGGTAAATGTTTAATGAGCAATCACAGGTCAGTTATGGGTGCTGTTTCTTTTTTATACGGGTGTAGTGGTGAGCTGCTGTGTGAGAAGAACAAAGCATATGAAAATGTTCCAAAAGGAGTTTTACTGCTTCATTAAAGTTTTTACGTTTTCTTCCAACACGACTAACTGAATGAAATAAAAAGAGAAGCTGCCTTCAAAGAAGGGTATAGTCACTTCCTTACCCCATGTGTCTTCTTTAAGTGTCTAGTTCTTGTTATCTATTCAAGTTTTCTTCAAAAGATAAAGCCTCTTGCTTTTTATATGTATCATTTGATATCTGTTAGTTGAACTATATTAAACTAAGGAGTTATTTTGTCCTGGATTAAAACAACAAAAATAGACAAGGACACTTTCCGGATTTTCAATTCTCATGCCCAATCCCTTTTTCTAAAACAAAGGATGACATTTTCTCTTGAACATGTTTATATGTTTTTCTTTAAGCTTTTGCCGTTTACTTCCCATAATTAACCACATTGGCTGGAGCTTATATACTGTGGTTAGTTCCTGAGTGATTTGAATTTTTTCTTAACATTTTTCTGCTAATGGAGTCTATTTTTTCGTATTAAAAGATTAGAACATCTTTCACTTCCAGCACACCAGTCATAAGCCATTTTGTTCTTTATTCCACTTCACAAATGGGCAATGATAGGTGAACTACTCTCAAAATTCTCTGGTACGATGTCTGTGACCTTGATTTTGCAGTTAACATTTCATATTGCCATCTGAGATGTGGACTCTTGGCTTTTGCACTGCCTGCTTATGTTTTGTTTTCTTTGTTTTCATGTTCTTCTTCATCGCAGTCAGGTCCTTCCTTCATTGTAGAACACTAAGGCCTTGTAGACAGAGGATGAACCCAACCCTAGATAACTGTGTAGTTCTCCCCATCTGAAATACATGCACAGGTATAAATAACGTATATATATATATATTATATTATATATACAGATATATACATACATACTAAAGAGGATATAAGTATAGATTTTGGATATCTATCATCTATCTATCATCATCATCTATCTCTATATCTTCAAAAAAGGGAATTCAAAAATTAGCATAGTTATCATTTATCTCTGGAGGAAAGAAAATTTTTCTTTTGATGGGGAAGACATTAAAAATCCAAAGCCAACTTTTTGAAAACTTGACCTATCCTTCAAACACCCTTCTAAAGGAGTACTCCAAGGCTTTGATTCTTATTGTTCTGTGAGTTTTCACTGAGAACAACTCTTATAGGCATGAATGGGCAGTCACAGGTATTCATGAGTATGTGCAGGTGTCTCTCTGAATAGTGTCATAATATTGAGAAGGAGGGCAGGACAGCAATCCTCTGTCACATTTGCCAGGAAGAGAGTCATAGTGGTCAAGACCTTCCTGCCAGCCACTTAATACTAATTCCCAGCTTCCTTGGGCATAGCCCGCCCTCAGGCCACAAATCTGTCTTCTAAACCCAAATTTTTTAAAAAAGAAGAAAATTAATTCAGCCCCAGAATCCCCTGTTTTCACCTATGGTATTTGTCTTTCTCTACCTTTTGTGGGAGTAAATTAACTTGTATGGGTATTTGGTGCCACTAATATCCATGACACACCACCTAGTCCCTGTGCTCTGGAAACATATTAGTAATAAATGAGAAGATTAGCCAGGCACAGCAATGCTTTCTGGTGAGGACATAAGTACTTATAGACTTATTAACATCCAAATTTCTTGAGCTAAGAAATGACCAGCCTGTGCTGCAAGTCGATGGTGGGCTAGGATTTTACGCGTCTTCAGGTAGAGCCTGGTCTTTCCCAGGACCTTCACCAAGTCTGCCATACCTCGTGATGATAGTTTCCAGTGTGCCAGGTGTGGACTTTGTGCTTTAAATATATTAGTTTATTTAATCCTCACAATATACCTTGAGTTAGTTTCTCTCATTATTTTGAAGATGAGAATACTAAGGCACAGAGAGACTAAATAACTTCCCCAAAGTCGTAGAGAAAGTAAAAACTAGAGCTAGGATTTGAAGTCAGGACTTCTGTCTCCAGACACTTTGCCCTTAACTATTCTGAGGGATTGAGAATGTTGGGGGCAGGATGATTCTGGGAACTTACCTTCTCTTACCATCACTTTATGGTTTTCCTAAATAAGAACGGGCTTCCAAATTGGCTCTGTGAAGCCCTGAGGATATGCCATGAATAAGTGTGGATGCTGGCTCCAATACACTAAATGCAGGGTCTTAACCACAGGTGTTAATTTATTCCTGGGTTGCAGGGATACACACCAAGTGATCTAAGAGAGATGAGTGCATGGCCATGGAAAACCTTGAGCAGATACATACCCATGTGTGCATAGCTTCTCTAAGTACAGACAGCCATGGTTGAAAATTGGGGTGAGATTATTTGAGGACAGTGGCACAATATTCCTTCATGGAAACTATATCCATGTGGTCACATGCTCAAGGTGTAACTAGCTTCTAGAAAGTTTTCTAATGTGTTTTGTGGGACATATTAAAACATACTAACATTTTGAGGGAATAATTGAGTATATATAAATATGAATAATTACTGTTTATGATTTATTCAAAAGAGAAATACTAAAAGGAGAGATAGAATAATACCTGACTATTGCAAGCGAATTTCACATTATATCACCTAACCTTGTTTATAGAAAAGGAAGCTGGACTTTACAGAGATTAAATAACTTTCTCAAGGTCAAATGTAATAAGGACAGAACTGGATTTGAAATCATGTTTTTCTGATACCAAAGTCCTTGATCTTTATACACCACTGTGTGTGTGTGTGTGTGTGTGTGTGTGTGTGTGTGTGTGTCTGGGGGGGGTGGGAAGAGTGTGCTGAATAGAACAAAAAATCATAAGGTGGTTTCCTCTTATTGTTCCAGTAAGAGCTGAGTGGTGTCACTTCTATACATACGTACTGGAAATCATTCAGTTAACAAATGTTATTGATAATATATGTTATTGAGATTATGTGAAGGGTACTGCCAGAAATATTACAGGCTATATAGAGATAGAACAGCCCAGGAATGCCTTGAGTTATGAAGACCCTCACTACCCCAGTGTTCAGCTCCACTTTGTGCCAGCTGGTAGTTGGGAATATCCAACTCAGTACTCTATATCACCGTTTTATTTCTTGTTCAATGCTTTCTTCCTGTTTTTTCTTTGAATATCAGCTCATTTAATTCCATGAAGGCAATTCTTTTTCCTTCAAGTTCAAGTGATAGGAGGCCCACACCAGAGAGCTCCCAGTAAGAAATAAACAATAGAGGCAGATGGAGAAAACATTAAAAGGTAACAAAAAGGCATGATTGCTGTTGATATGGGGATGGCAGGAGTGGAGGGGGTTTTGCAGGGTGCAATGATTTTCAACAGAGAAAGTCCCCTTATTCCCAGCCCTATTGTGTCTGAGCAACTGCAAAGATACTGCTATTGATGAATCATTCTTTAGGAGACAGATATTACTATCTATTATACATGAAGAACTAGGAAAATACTGCTGTTTTGGGGACTAATGGTCAAAATAATGAATTACAGCTGTGGCCAAACTGGACTTCACATAGGAAGGAGAGATTATCAGGCCTCCAGTGGGATCATTGCTATAAAATATTTTTCCAGAGAAGGAGCAATTTCTGTTAATTCTCATTATGATATGGCTATGAGGTTTAGGGCTTACTCTGTGGAAGTAGAGAATAATCAAGCTAGCTATAGCTCAACACGGGGTTGGAATCCAAAATTTCTCCTTATTAGCTGGGTGCATCTACCAGAAGAGTCACATAGTCATATTACTGAATGCCTTTCTTGGGAAAGAAAGTGCCAACTTTTCCTACCCTTCCTCTCCTCCCCATACATACACCAGACTCTTATTTAGTTCAAGAATGCTTAATCAGGGAAAAACTAAATTGAGAGTAATAAATCATTTTTATCAGTGTGATAGGGGAATGATAAGTATGCACTGAGTGTTCAATAAATCCCAACAACTGTTCAATAAAAATAGGAGGGACAGTTATTATGATGAATCTCCACTTGAAGAGGTAACCTGAGGAGGGGGAAAGTTGGTAAAGAGTTATGCTTCTCCCAGGAGTCAGCAAAGTTGTCACGTTCCTTGCATCTCCAATACCTCCCACTACAAGAAATGCCATGACATTAAGCAGACACACACCTCAGGTATGGCAAATTGTGGTGATTGACCAGACTGAGTGTTAGAGCTTCAGAGTGGCTTAAAGAGAAGGAGACTGTGGCAAGGCTGCTAGGAAAGCCTTAAATTTTGAGAAGGTAGCATAATGAAGAAATGAAGAATGAATGTATGAGAAATGAGGACTGAGAATTAGAAGGCCTGGATCTTCCTCAAAGAAGTTTGGGCTCCACACTTCAGTTTCCTTATCTGTAAAAGGAGGAGGGTAGGCTAGGCAGTGCCAAGCTTCCTTCCTGTTTTAAAGTCCCATGGTTCTAAGCTAATGTTGTTTCAGAATCTGGACAGAATTGACACATATCCTTGATCACCAGTGAAATGCTAGGTTTCTTGCCTGACCACAGCATCTCCTGCCTCCTTTATAACCACTTCTCAAACAGCATAGTATTCTCTGGGAGTATCATTTCTTTTCAAGCATGCTCTTTGGGGATAATTTTGTATTTTGATATAATTTCAAACTTATGGAAAAGCTGCATGAGTTGTATAAGGAACTCCAATAATACTTTCTCCAGATTCACCAATTATTTACATTTTGCTTCATTTGCTTAAGTCTTCTGTTTGTGTGTATGTATATGTATAATATATATATTATATATGATTATAGAGTACCATTTGAGAGTACATTTGAAACATTGTGACCCTTTATCCTTAAACAATTTACTGCATATTTTTAAAGAACACGGGTATTCTCTTATATAACCATAGTCCAATTATTAAAATAAAGTAGAAAATTTAACATTGCTATACATTACAATCTAACAAACAGCCTATATTGAATTTAATTAATTATGCCAATGATATTCTTTATAGGTATTTTCCCTTGTCCAGTATCCAATCCAAAATCACTAATTGCATTTAGTTGTAAAGTCTTTTTAAATATGGAATGGCTCCTCAGCCTTCCTTTGCCTTTCTTGATCTTAAAATTTTTGAAGAATACAGATCAGTTGTTTGTAGACTGTCCCCGACTTCAGCTTGTCTAATGTTTTCTTATAATTAAATTCAGATTATGCATTTTTGGATGGCACTTGCACCTTGAAGTTGGTATGCACTGAGGTACTTCTCAGTTCACAGTTGGTATGCCCTGTATCCTTCTCAGTGTATCATATCAGGTGGCACATGATATCGGTTTATCCCAATATTGATGATGCTAACTCTGATCACTTGGTTAAGGTGGTGTATGCTGTTTTTTTTTTTTTTTACTATAAAGTTATAATTTTTCTCTTTATAATTAATAAAATTTTAATTTACGTTATGGGACTCTAATTACATATACTTTACACTGCTTGATCTTGCTACTCCATTTTGTTGTGTGTTAAAATTTAGATGATTTCTATTGACCTGTTGTCAACTTTACTTATTATTTTTACTGATGTTTTCAGTCTGTTGATAAACTGATTTTATGAATTTTTCATCTCAGTTACTGTAATTTTATTTCTAGCAATTTTGTTTGGCTGTTTTTTTGTTGTTAAATAGCTTCTATTTCTGTGCCCGAATTGCTCATCTGTTCACTTATATTATGTAACTTCCCCACTAGATCCTTTAACATATTTGTCCAAGTGATTTTAAGGTCTCTGTCCTATCAGAGATGGCCCCGAGGCCATCTGCTTCTGTTTCTTTTTAAAAAATTTTATTTTTCTTTAAGTGTTTTGTAATTTTTGATTTTATGTAGGACATCATGAGTATCAAAAAACAAAACGACCACCACCAACAAAAACAAAACAAAACAAAACAAAAACAGTGGAGACTGAAGTAAATAATATTTCTGCCCAGGAAAGGGAACACCCTTTATTGTGTCAGTAGTCCATTTAAATTATAGTTGAGCTGGGACTAGAATTTACTGTTGTTTTAATTAGATTTAGTTCACCATTAGGTTAATGATTCAGGGGTGAGTCAGTACTTTACCTTTGGCAGGGCAAGACTTCTTCGTACAAACAATCTCCAGATTTTTGAACCAACTGGAATCTCATTCTGCTTTATAAACTGGCTTTTACCTTTTTATGTTGCTAAGGAGTTCCCTTTGCTATTCAGTCCTGCCTCCTGGCTTTCTGTAGTTCAAGAGATCTCTTTCTGCTCTCCTGCCTTGCCCTTATCTTTGAAGTGCTGAGAAGTGTATTCAGTGGATGTGCAGTATGCCTGTAAGGGATTTAGCATGGTATGCCTCTGACAGGCAGGGCAGAAGAGCTGAAAGAGACTCAGGCCCAAGCACCTGCTCCTCAAAGGGGTCTCTCCTAGCTCCCCTGTTCTTCCTTCAGCTGTGGGAAGCTTCTGAGAAGTATGTATTGAGGACTTGCAGTTCTTTAGAGGGTCTCTTTCAGTTCTTCTATCCTATCCTCAGCATTCAGCAAGTACCTGTGTTTTAGGGATTCTATCTCAACTCTCTTACTCTGCTCATAATCTTTTGCATGAGCAGTTAGTGAGGGTCTATGGGAAAGATCTGATGAGTAGGTGGGATTCTTTTTGTGCATAGAGCTCCTCAGGATTCTAAACATCATACCAACTATTATTTAGTCTTTAAAATTCTTACAAAATTCAGTTAGTTTCTCCTTAAACCTGTTAATGGTGGCTTCTTCCTATTCCCACTTCCCTACAAAAGATGATAGAAGCTGTAGGGCATTTCCTACACGGTGCTTATCACTTTCTAGATTTTAGTTCATTTTGGTTTCTTTCATCCTCATCTATCTTATGAGTTTATAAAAACTATGACTTTGTAGGTTGTTTGGCTTCTTTTTGATATTAAATTAAAAGTGAAAGTAGAAATTAGGATTTGGTGTCCTTTTGATATATTCCCATTATTCTTTGACCACTTTCTGAATTTCTGTATAACAAGATCCAGGATCCAATGTTCCAGGATCATTTTCCCTGCTCCAGACCTGTAATCAACCTTTTCCAATGGATCTCTGACTCCTTTAGTGAAGAAGCCACTATTACTTAGAAACCAAACATAAGTACCAGATATGATCATTGCTATTGGTGTCATTGCATCTAGGTCCTCTCAAGTAGACAGAGCTGGGAAACTATCACCTATCTATCTATCTATCTATCTATCTATCTATCTATCTATCTATCTATCTATCCATCCATCCATCCATGCATCCATCCGTGCATCCATCCATCCATCCATCCATCCATCCATCCATCCATCCTTCCATCCTTCCATCTATTATCTATCTATCCATCCATCCATCCATGGTCTATCTATCTATCTATCTATCTATCTATCTATCTATCAATCATCTAACATCTACATTTATCCATTCATCTATTAAAAACCATGAGTTTATATTGATGTCTCCAATTCCAATCTAACACCACAGTGTACATTCTAATCTTCTCTTTTCCATATTTGTAACTTACCTCTACAAAAGTGTGAAACCGGAATCTCATTATCCTTAATACATTTACTCATTTGCTCAAGATTAGAATACACAGAAATTAGTTTAAGAATTACTAGCCCATACCACTGGGGGGAAAATAAACCAAGCCTACTAACTAAACTTCAATATTTGTTTACTGTTTTTTAAGGTAAAATTTACATATGTAAAATAAATAAATATTAAGTATACAATTCAGTGAGTTTTGATAAATGCATACAGGGGTATAATCCACACCCCTATAAAGATATTGAACATTTCCATCATCCCAGAGAGCTCCCCTTCCTAATCAATCCTTCCTCTCTTCCCCAAACAACTATAGTTTTAATTTTTTTCACTATGTGTTAGTTTTGCCTGTTCTACAGCTTCATCTAATAGAATAATACAGTATGTATTCTTTTGTGTTGGACTTCTTTTGCTCAGCATACTTTCTGTGAGGTTCATATGTGCTGTGTATATCAATAGTTTTTTTTTGGCTGAGAAGTATCTCATTATATGTATATATTCCACAATTTGTTTATCCATTCTCCTGTTGATGGACATTTGGGATGTTTCCAGTTTTTTGCTCTTATGAATAAAGCTACTATGAACATTGTTGTACAAATCTTTGTGTGGACATACGTTTTCATTTCTCTTGGCTATACAAGAATGGAATTGCTGTAGCATGGGTAGGTATACACATAACTTTATAAGACATTGCTAAACCTTTTGCCAAAGTGTTTGTACCTCAAGTCTGTTTTCTGAACTTCATTTTAACACCTTTCTTTTGGAACTAGTATGGGACTTTATGACCTCTCCCGCAGTGTGAGCTTCCCTGGCTGGAGTGCTATCCATAGAAAAGGCTCTAGTGTTGGATTTGTTTGAAGACACACAGGGAGCTCTGAACTACCTGGAATAGGTTAGTTAAGCTTCTAACTGGGCTTCAACGAAGTGGTAACAAGCCCACATTCTTACTCTAAGAGTTCCTGGTCTACCGCAAATTCCCCTCCCCCTCCTCAGCTATGCAGCTGGTCAATTCTTAACACCTAGTAGAGTTGTCATACTTCAATTGCAGTTGGATTTGGCGTGTGTAAGGGGGCTGTCCAGGGACTCCCTGAGACTGTAATTTGAGAGTTTACCTTATCCCGTACAAGCAATGGGATGCTGTGATGCTGAGGAGTGGGTGGGTGAGCAGGGAATCTCTACTGGCTGACGTGACCCCTTTGTTCTCTTAGTCCCCTTCTGGCACAGCAACTGGAGGCGACGTTTTGGCTGAATCTGGCTCTAGTCTTTGTGATGTCTGGACTTCATGAGCTTTGTGTTTAGCTAAGAATTGTCAGAGACAAAATGACTAAGGTGTTTGAAACTCTACAGTGTTCTGAAATACAGTAAAGCATCTATACCCAAAAATAGCACTTACACAACACTGAGAGTATGCATTCCCTTTCTCTTTTTCTCTCTCTATGGACACTGTTGTATTTTCTTTCCCCACACCAGTTCATCCTATTACATCATCCCTTTCCTTGAATGCAGTGTGTGCAACAGTTTTATTATCAGATTCAGACACTTCTCCCTAGCAACCTCTTTTCCCTCAGACTTATTCCTACTCTTCCTTTTCAGGTTTATTGGTGTCATAGGGCGTTATCATTTATTATTGCCTGGCTGTGTCTCCTTAAATGCAGGAGATGCTAAACCCTTGGTAACTATAGTGCTAGCCTTGTGAAGGACTTTTGAGATTGAAATGTTTTATCATCCTTGTTTGTCCTGCATGATTTGTGTGTGTGTGTGTGTGTGTGTGTGTGTGTGTGTGAGGAAGATCAGCCCTGAGCTAACATCCAATGCTGACCCTCCTCTTTTTTGCCAAGCAACATTGGCCCTGAGCTAACATCTGTGCCCATCTTCCTCTACTTTATATGGGACGCCGCCACAGCGTGGCGTGACAAGTGGTGTGTCGGTGCGCGCCCGGGATCCGAACCCACGAACCCTGGGCCGCCTCAGCAGAGGGCGCGCACTTAACCACTTGTGCCACTGGGCCAGCCCCTGCAGGATTTTTAAAATGTGGTTGCTATGATGAACATTTATACTGTAAACAGAACTGTGATACTTGTCTTAAAAGGGCAGTGAAAATACATTTCCTAGTGAGTCAGTTCATTTTAGGTGACAAACCAGGCCCTGGGTTATAGTACATGTAGCAGAGATAGCAGGTTCAGAGAGTATGTGTTAGAAGAAAACTTCTATTGATGGTGAGAGCAGCCAGGCACTTTTCTTTCAGACAATGGAGAATGTGTCAGGAGCCCACTACTAAGTTGGACTCTGCCTTCTTTCTACTTCCTGAAACATGCATTCTTCTTAGGAAAATCTGGAGTCCTATGTTGGTTCATGTAACCCCACCCGAGATGTTCTTTAACCCCTCATGCCTTAGGAATGCTGTCGTAAGTGTTCTTTCTTGGTAATCCAACTAGGGACAAGTTTAATTAGCACTTTAAACGACAACATATTCATCCTCCCATTTACTCATCCAGCTTTCCATTCCTCCTTCTATCAAACATTTGTTGAACAATCCATCACTAATGTGCTTAATAAATGTACTAAGCACAGTGGACAATTAAATGTGAATAAGACAAGATATCCCTTTCCTCCAAGAGACTATAGTTTAGAAGAGATGGGGAGCCAAAAAAATACCTGTTTATAAGTAACTATAATAAAAGGAGGAAAGTAATGAATTCCACAAAAGAGGTATGAACAGTGCTATGTCAGATGAGAAGGGCAGTCTCCACACTTTTTGATTGTGCAACCTATTAATAAAGTTTTTTGCATGCCTACTAATAATATGATATTCATGTATAAGTTATGTGTATGTGCTCTGTACTAATATATTATATACATTATAATTATATACAAAACTGGAAATTAAAAGATAAGGTAAAGATGAAATAGGTACTATATTTTGAAATGATTTTAATTTTATTGAACAATGCAAAACTCTTCTTACTTTCTTAAATATACTATTAATAAAATTTTTATTGGTGGTAATATGATTAACACGTCAGATCTGATTCAGCAGTCATTGTTTTTGCATCTAATGTGGTTGACGTAAAGCTCATATTGGGAGAGAAAGGAGAATGTTATATCTGTCATTGACTTCTTGTTTGCTGCTGCTTATATTATAATATTATTTCTAACTTGACAGTTCTGTATAAAAAAATATTGAGTATGTTGTGAGACTTAGTTTAATTAAAAACCAGATAAGACTACCCAAATACTTACATAATTACTATATAGTCAGCTCTCCATATCAGTGAATTCAACCAACCATGGATAGAAATGTGCTGGACACATACAGATTTTTTCTTGTCATTATTCTCTAAACAATACAGTATAACAGCTACTTACATAACATTTACATTGAATTAGGTATTAAAAGTAATCTAGAGATGATTTAAAGTATACAGGAGGATGTGTGTAAATTATATGCAAATATTACGCTATTTTATATCAGCGACTTGAGCATCTGCGAATTTTGGTATCTGCGGGGGTCTTGAAACCAATCCCCTGTGGATACGAGGGATGACTGTATGTCGTAATATGCTGAAAATGAATGGTGGATATGTGTCATAGTAAATGCTTCCTTGTTGTGGTACTCCAGAGTTTCAAAGACTACTTTCCATGGCATCCATGTCTGATGTATGGGCCTAGTGAGGGTCCTAGTGTCAATTTGTATATTAAAAAAAAATAACACAATTTATTTCTTATTCTTTAAAGAATTATAATAAATGTTCGAATATTTTCATCCCAAACTCCAATAGATCATTTGCTCTTCGTCTAGGATGCTTATATATCAGTTTGGAGACCCTTGGGTTAGCGAATGCTTTGGATATGAGTCCTTCATATTTGAACACATTAGAGAAAACATCCCATAAGAACTTAACTTTGAATGATAAGTAAAAACCGGAGGAGAGTAAGCATTTGGAAGGAAGTGAATCACATGTATACGTCATGGAAGCACGGGGTACGTGGGAAGAATAATGAAATGTCCATTATATTGGAGCATCAAAGGAGAATTGTGGGGAAAGTAGAGCCAGAATATGCATTGAATAACTTACCTAGAGTAAGAATTTGAACTTTATTCAGTAGGCTTTGGTAGGTATTATATATGTATATATCCTTTGAACTGGGAGGTTTCTTTAATTAAAGAAAGAAACCTTTTCCTTTATTTTAACATCTCTCTTCTTTATCTCTAAGAAAGTGGCCCTTCCCTTATCTACATTGCCTTCTCTACACAGCTTGTTTTTGGAGATACCAGTCTAGAGTAGATAGGGGCTGGGATGAATTAGTGGTGGTGGCGGTGAGAGAGGAAGTCAACAAATTAAGATGTTTATTACATGACCAGTGAACGGTTTAAGTCAGAGGTAATGAAGCCTTAAAGAAGGGTGATGGTGATGGAAATGAAGGCAAAATGGAAGATTGTTTAGTGAAGGAAGAGAAAAAACACAGCTCTGTTCACAAAGTTTTCAGCCCAGGTAACTAGGAGAGTGAGGATCAAGAGAAATGGAAATACCAAGAGAAGAAGCAGATTTGAAGAGGTCATTAATGATGTGCAGGAATATTTAGCTACAGGTGCATCAAATAAAGATGAGAATGTGGCTATGTAAGATAGGACTGGAATAATCTACACAGAAGGAGCATTAAAGGAATTAATAAGATTCATGAGGGGAAGTAGTTAAAAGGAGAAGAGGACCAAAGATGTAAGTGAGCATAAGTGAGGCCATCTTGTTAAACTAAATGGCCCCAGCCCCTCCTCTGTGTGACTACTTGCTGCTCTACATGTACTCCAAAAAATTCACATGCTCTCCTGATTTATGGCCTCCGCTTATGTATGTACTCCTCAATAGCTTGATAAATTAAAACTTGTTCTATGAGTTTCTCTCCAGGAACAGGCTGACCATAGGCAGGGAACACACCTACAAGGTATCCATCACAACTGACAGAAGAATGGAACAATGTGATGGCTGGAGCCCGTCACGCCTGGAGACCAACATCCCTGGACCCCCTCCTTACTGCCCGTTTTCCCTATATAACTGCCTCAAGATTCTGTAATCTTTAAAGATGAGTCTTTGAGACATTAGTCACCTGTCTTCCAATTTGCCAGCTAATCTAATTAAATTTTGTTTCTTGATCTCTAACTCATTGTGATTAATTGGTCAGATGGCAGCGAGCAGATCGAGCCCATTGCTCAGTATCAAAGACAATGTTGGGGAGACAGCTCTCAACATTTTAACTCAGCAGTTCCAGTTGGATCTGAGACTAGGGAATCTTGGCTTGTAGTCTCTTAATTCAATTATTAATGTCTTTGGTGATTTAGTTACTTCACATTTCTTTTCTGTCAGTTAAGAAAAATTAATATGTTTCAGAAATCAGGTTTCAATAATCTTAGGGAGTTCGTTTTTAAAAAAATCTCTATACTAAGAGGGCTTAAGGAGCAAAGCAATCCAAAAGAGTTAAGCGTACTTTCACAAAATAACATAAAACATAATAAAAGATGGAAAAAAAAAAGAAGTTCCTGAACACAGAACTACATTTGAAATGGAAATAAATTGGAAGACTATATTTAAGGCTGTTGGTATAAGTGATCTTGACAATGCAGACCAATCAATTCCACTAAACACGTAGTTTAATTTTTTTCCCAGTGAATTGCCCAGTTTGACTGAATTGATGGACTGCTTTGCTGTCACTAAAAAAACAAAATCAAAGAGATTTTCAGAAGAAATACAGAGAGTGAAGCTTTTAGGATAACAAAAAATCCTAGATCAGGGCTTGGGAGGTAATTTGGGAAAAAAAAAATAAAGCCAAGCAGAGAAGCATTTCTGGCAATTGTCAAGAATATTATACTTAGTGGAGGAAGCACGATAGTAATGGACAAGTATGTATTTTGTTATGGGCTGAACTGTGTCGCCCCCAAATTCATATGTTGTAGTCCCAATTCCAAGTACCTTAGAATGTAACTATATTTGGAGACAGGATCTTTAAAGAGGTGATTAAGATTAAATGAGGTTATTGGAGTGGGCCCTAATCCAATATGACTCACGTCCTTATAAAAAGAGATTAGGACACAGACAGGCACAGACAGGTGACCATGTGAAGACACAAGAAGATGGCCTTCTACAAGCCGGGGAGAGAGGCCTCAGGGGAAATCAACCCTGCCAACACCTTGAACTTGGACTTCTAGCCTCCAGAACTACGAGAAAATAAACTTTTGTTTAAGCCACCAAATCTGTGCTACTTTGTTAGGGTAGCTGTTAACAGAATAATACAATTTTCAAGGTCGAAAAATGATGACCTGAATTAGCCTTTTTTTTTTTTTTTTAACTTGAACAGATTACTGAGTACTCATGATGAAAAAGCCTTATTAAACTCATTCATTATGACCTTGTAAGTGTGGTTTGGAAGACCAATGAAGTCTACTTTGACTTTAACATGTTTGAAATTATATTCTATAGGAAACACTCATCGGTCTATTAGGGAATCAAGTTACAACCATCCTATTGGACAAATGACCAATCACAGAATGTGGTTATGAAAATACATGCCACCTTGGAGGAGGGGTGGTCGGGACAAAGTGGCCAGTAATCTAGGAAAAAAAAAGAAGAAACATACTCATTAAATTTGCTGCTGATAATGGTGTAGATCTTAGAGGATAGGATCAGCATTATTAATATAGATTCTTTTCTAATGTGGACAAAGGGAAGAGAGTCAAAGAGAATTTTGAGTAAGAGTGTCAAGTACTTGGGGCAGAGCAATAATTACTAAAAGAGAATCCTTGCTCTGTAATCTCCCTTGGTCTGTCTGATGTATATTTGAGGGGTGATTATCAAGCAATGAAACAAGAAAGTAGCCTTGTAAGGGGTGGAGGCACCAGAATGAGAGGCAGGAATAGAAGTGCAGAAATCAGGAACCCTGAGTCATCTTCCAGTTATGTCTACCATTAGTCAGACAGTTCCTGGGACCCGTTTTAAGCTTTAGATTCCACACTAAAGAAGGTAGAGGACTTAGAAAGAGTTTAGTAGTGAAGATAAAAATAAATTAGGAAATAAGATCTATGAGTATAGGTTAAAATAACTATGATTATTCAACTAAACAAGAGAGGCCCCAGTTATTTAATACTATTTTTTTTTAAAGATTAGTTTGGTCATAATTGGTGATAATCAACTATTCTCCATTTACACAGCAGGGGTCAAAACAAGAGGAAATGGGCCCCAAGCGCAACGCGTGGGATTTAGATTAAACATAGGGAAGAACTGGCTGAGTGGGATGAATTACTATGGAAGGATATGGAATTTCCTACTTGGGAGACCTTTAAAAATAGTCTCTCAAGTGTCAAGGCTAATTTAAAAATTAAATTATGTCTGAATAGTAGGCCTGGAGATTAGTGAATTGGAAGGTGTAGGAGAACAACATAAACACTGAAGAGACCTTTTAATCCTAGAATATAATGATTATATTGAAAATAATACCAGTTATGAAGTAGGATACTGGGAAATCACTGAGAGCTAATATATGTTTTGTGATTTATTCTTATTATTTTATCTTTCTTTTCCTATTAATTTGGGCAGCAGTTTGGGCATTTGCCAAGCAAGTTATAATTATCTATTGTTGATATTTAAATCTCTTGATTATGCAACAAGCACCCAGCACGACCAGATAGAGAGGAGGGGAAATTTCTGCTTTGAGGAACAATAGTAATAACAGATTCCACTATTTCTAAAGTTTATCAGTTTTTATTCTAACGTGAGCTTTATTCTATGAGTAACTTCTAGGTGTTCACCAAGTAAACTAGATGCTATGGGAATACATAAGAAGACTAGGAGGATGGTTTCTAGCCTTTAAGAGTGTGTGACCTATATGAAATGGTGGGATAAACACATGTGAAAAATTAGTACACAATGTCAGACAAATTATTGCATTATGTGATAAGGGCTATTTGTGCTGGAAGAGTTAGATAGTGGATTTATGGGTTGGAGACATCACAGAGGAGAGGGGTTTTAAAGGATTGGAAAGAACTAAGGAAGAGCAGGGATATAGAAAGGACATTTCTGGTAGGAACGTGAGGAAAGGGATGGAAGTGACAATGTATGTTCTTGAGTCATACTTTTTGATATAGTGAAGAGCTTTGCATAATTATAGCCTTTAGGATAAATTCACAGTTGCTCATATGTCACACAAAGCTTTATGATTTGCTGTTGCTGACATCTGTGACCTTATCTCATCCTATATTTTTGTTCACCCTCATTCCCTTTTCTTTGTCACAGCCCTGAGACTGTTTGAGTTCAAGTTATTCAAGTTCTGCCACCTCATAACACTATGACCTTGACTCTTGGTTGCTTCATGTGTAAAATGGGGATAATAATAGGACCTCACTTAAAGGGTTGCGCCTGGCATGTCGTAAGCATCAATAAAATATTATCTATTATTATTATTAATTCTTTAAGCCATTAGTCCAAGTGCTGTCTCCTCTTGGAAGCCCATTCTTTCCTAAGCAGTCTGCATCAGCCTCATCCCGTGCTTGCCATACCTTGTTCTTACCTCACTCACAGCACAGTGCTCTACACTGTAATCCTAGGCTGAGATGTCTGTCTCTTCCTGGATTGTGCGCTCTGGAGGCAGCCATGTCTTGTTCATTTCTGTATCCCGGAGTCTACAGGCAGTTGATCAATATGTGTTGAATAATTAGGTGAATGAATGAATAAATAAATAATAGGAGGGTATAAATCTATGAATTCACACATTATACTCTCCACCCACCTCCACTCCACTCATTCAATCCATCTTCTTTAGTTATTCATACTAAGAAGTAATATTAGGACCAAAAAAAATCAGTGGAATATGTAATAAAAGTGTATGGGTCAAAATTTAATGATTTGTTAAAATTGGTCTCACTCAAGAAATCTTTACAAAATTGGTTTGTATTTATATTTCAAAATTAAAGCTACCACTAACTATATAATCTTAACAATCATACTGTACTTTGAAGATGCATTCATGGTAATCAAGACATGAGATATTTCCATAATCTAATTAGTTATAAAACGTATCTTCTATTTTTAAAGTTTTTCTTCATAAATTCTTAGACTGTAAGGTAGAGGGATGTAGGGGTGGGAATCACGAGTTATGGTAATGAACTTCTCTGGCCTTCAGATCCTCTCCCTTGAGGATTTGGTCTAAATGCTCTCTAAAATACCTTTCCCTCTGACTCCGGATTCTCTGAGTTTAGTGATTCTGTGATGTAGCTGGGATTATAATCTAGGTTTCCTGAATGCAGACTAGTGATCTTTCCATTGAAATCGTGTAGGTTTTTTTTCTGTCACAGAAATAGCTATTCTTTTAGAATAGCTTCTTTTAGAAGCTCTAACAGAATTATGGCAATGGAGACTTGTTAATATCTTTTAAAAAATAAAATAGTAAAACTAGAATGTTTTATCTGAAAATAACTGGTAAAACCCTGTAAACTATTAGTTAATGGATACTATTTGTTGGTTATCAACATGACAATTCAAAGGACTCTAGTTTACAAAGTAATCACTTTTAAAGGCAATTTATTTTGTTGTTACATATTCTTCATATTTAGAGATAAAAGACACAGAATATATTGATTTCAGTTAGAAACTCCATTATTAGAAACTCTATCTATTAAAAACATCAAATAGGCCTATTGCATTTGCTTTCATCCTAGGGCTGGTCTTTCTGAGGAAGAGGTATTTGAATGCCATAATTATATTATTGAAATAGCTGGAACAGCACACACAGTATTCTAGGCATCTTAACAACCAGGTAGGTTAGCTGCATGGTGGATCAGATCAATTACTAAAAAATCGACAGGGATGAAATTAGCCGTGGCACATTCAGGCTGCTACTTACTCTCATCTATTAATTGGATTGTTTAGTGACTAAACTGACCCACCATTTAGCAATCAGAGTTAATTAACATAGCCAGCCTGACTGTACTATGCTCTGGTTAACTGAGACATAGATATGGCCCCTGCTGGCCTGATTTGGAGAGGGACAGCAAAAATAGGATGATGAAGGCACTAATCTGGTAAGATTATCAAACTCCCAAATATCCATTTCAGTTTTGCCGTCAATACTCTAAGGAAAATGTTTCCATTTTCATTCTTTTCTACTGTCCTTTTAAAATTAGCATTATTTATTCTAGAAACCTCTAAAATATACTTTTCCCCTTTTCTTTGCTCTCTGTTGGTTAGGCAGTACAGAATACTGCCCTTATTCTGGTGGTAGAACATAGTAGCCAAAAGCTTTAGAGTTAAATGGACCTATATTGATGTTCCTCTTCTCTACAATGGAAGGTATAATATCCACTTTCTAAGATTTTCGGGATTAAAGGTCCATGATGAACATGAAGACCTTAGCACATGGAGAGTGATACCTGGTAAATAATCAGTTAATGTTACCTCTTGTGTCTGAATGGTGATGGATGATAGTTGCCAGAAATTGATTTTTTTCCATCATCATTTGATGGGAAGTTTTGACTTAACTTTTACTGGGATTCATTATTGTATGAACTGGAAAATGATATCCCCAGATGAGAGACAACCTAGGAAATAGGGATGTATTGTATTGTTTAGAGTCGATATAATTTATTTTCCTTTTCATTGTCTAATTATCAGGTGGTATTAGTAAAAGGAAAGACAGCTAAAATAATAGCCAGCTAAATAAAACCCTGGTCCTAAGTCATATGTCTCATTACTTGAAATATAATTTATTTGAATACTTTTTTTTTTTAAGATTTTTATTTATTAACTTTTTCCCCCCAAAGCCCCAGTAGATAGTTGTATGTCATAGCTGCACATCCTTCTAGTTGCTGTATGTGGGACGCGGCCTCAACATGGCCGGAGAAGCAGTGCGTTGGTGCGCGCCCAGGATCCGAACCGGGGCTGCCAGCAGCGGAGCGCGCGCACTTAACTGCTAAGCCACGGGACCAGCCCAATGTACATTGAATTAAATCATGTTCTAATCTTTTGACAGACTCCTTCCTTGTGAAGTAGAGAGTGGTAGATAGAAGGTGAAAACTCAATTGAAAGATTTCATCCAGCTCTAGCTTCTTCAAATGAGGGGGAAAAAGACAGTGTGTGGAAGGTTCAGAGAAAAGATAGTGAAGCCTAGGAGGAAATGCTAATGGGGTTGCAATTATACAGCCTGGAGGGAAGTTTGGACAATAACGATACGAAACTCATAAAAAGAGTTGAAACTCATCTGTGAAGCATGGTGGTCTATGTGCAGAGAAGGCCAGGCCAGACTAAGATGAGGTGGGAGAAAAACCCCTCTCCCTTTGGGGTCTTTAATTCTGCTGCCCTGAAGTGAGAAAGTCCCCTTCCCATACAGCCATCTTCCCTTCCCTTTCTCTCTTACTCCTCCTCTCCCTTTGCTGATTCTTTTTCCAGCATGCCCTGGTGGAAATAATGTAAGAATTGGAGCTAGAAGTTCTGAATATGAGGTTTCAGCAGGTAATAACAGGATGTATGAACTTCAGCCAGTTCTGAGTTTCATTTTTAGGAAAAAAAATGAATAAATGTTTCCTAATTTGTACAAGGAAGATAATATCTGCCTCAGAGGGTTGCTAAGAGGATGAAATAAAGTAACAGGCACAAAAATCACTTTATAACTTGTAGAGTAAATGTGAATGTGGGTTTTTAGTATTATCAATGTATTTACCCAGTCTTTATGTCTTTCCTCTCTCCCTTGCAATTCCAAGTAGCAGACAGCAGAGAAGAGAGAGAAAATTGCTTCTTACCTTTCTTTATAAGGTAACTTCTCATCTTTAAGAAAACACTTAGTGATAGAGAAACGGATCTTGGGCTCTGTTAGGCTTTATTCCAGTCTTATGATTTCATGACAAATAAGCCTTTACATATTTCCTCTGTGGGGTTGCTTATTGCTTTTTTTCAGGACCCAGAGCAATCACTATCCTCTTCTAAATCTTTAGTTTGAAACTCTGGAAATGTTTTAAAGAGAAAACTAAGGAAAGCAACAATTTCAGAGGCATTATTATATTGGTATGGATTGTGCAGGGAGCCCATTCCGGGTTTACCACCACAAACCTTGTTCAACGAATCCTGCAGCCAATGTGGATCTAAGCCTGCTGAGTTGGTCCCTTGGAGGAGACCAAAGAGAGTCCTGACTCCTCTGCATTGGCCATGGCCATGGTTTCCATGGTGATCTCAACAGAGGCCAGACCTCTGCTTCCTGCTGTTTGAACTGTGCTACCTGAAAGGCACAGGGCTGAGTGCTCACAGCACTCTCGTTACTTTCGCTTTTCTTAAATCACAGTAAACACTGACTGAGCCCTGACTGTGTAACATGCTGGCCTGCTATAGACCACATTCTTTCACAGCAAGACCTGGGATCTGCTGAGTGGAAGCTGCAAGTTTCTACAGTTTCCTCATAGTCCAATCCAGAGTTTCACAAGAAGATGGAGAGTCACATCTGTTTTGTCCTTCATCTATTTCTGTCATTAGGAACCATATTAGTTCGTTAGGGCTGTCATAACAAAGTACCACAACTGGATGGCTTAAACAACAGAGATTTATTGTTTCACAATTCTGGAGGCTAGAACTCTGAGATCAAAGTGTTGGCAGGTTTGTTCCTTCTGGGGGATATGAGGGAGAATCTGTGCCATGCCTCTCTCCTAGCTTCTGGTGGTTTGCTGGCAATCTTTGGTGTTTTTGGCTCCTGCTGCATCACCACTGATCTCTGCCTTCATTTTCATATGGCATTCTCCCTGTGTGCATGTTTGTGTCTAAATTTCCCCTTTTTATGAAGACACCAGTCATATTGGATTAGTGGCTCACCTTACTCCAGTATGTCTTCATCTTAACTAATTACCTCTGTAACAACCCTTTTACAAATAAGGTCACATTTTGAGTTACGGAATATTAGGACTTCAACATATGAATTTTTTAGGGAGACAATTCAACCCACAACAAGGACAAATTCTTAAATATGTCTTGCTTAAAATGTATTGAGTGCTCAAAATCTGTAAAACATGATTCGTCGTGCTCTAGACATTGCTTAAAGGTGTAAAGTATGAATGATCTCTGCCTACTAAGAATTTGGCTTTTAGTTAGAAGTCAACCCTGTGGCTGAGAAAAGTTCCACAAATATATGGAAAAAATCTGACCTAAATTAATCGTAGATTTTCAATTTTTTTTTAAGCCACAGAAACATCTTTGAGATCTTACATGGAAACCTAATAGAAAATAGAAAAAACATGTTTGCTTTGATTTAAATGAGGTAGAGAATTTAGAGTCCCTTCTGCTTATTTCTTTTCATAGCAGCCATTGAGGATCCATAGGAGAAATGTAATTCAAGTAGGACTCCAAAGAATAGTTTGATCTGGAAAGGTGAAGACGAGGATAGGGAAAGTTCCAGAATGGAACACATAGTATGTGATCAGTCAGATCCTTGAAAGAAATTTCAGGGGATTGGCAGCTTTTCTGGCCCCTCAGTGATCTCCATATACTATGTCATCTTATTTCTTCGTCTGTACCTTATCCTCATTTTGATGGTCCCAATGCCTAGATCGCTTTTTTCTTTTCTTAGAAAGATAGCACTGAAACGATCTTAGAGTTGGGAGGGGGGTTTATAGATTTATTTATTTACTTCTATTCTATAATGCAGCACAATTTTTAAAAATTTACTAACAAGTTCATGTATATAATATGGATTTATGGATTTGACCAGGATCAGATGACAGACTTATCGAAGGAAAGAGAATTATGTACCAAGTACTGTTCCAGGACCTTAGATACAATATTATATTTCATCTTTAAGATTTCGAATAAAGAGACATTACTGTTCCTAATTTACAGATGAAAAATTTAAAGTTTAGGTAAAGTAATTTTCCCAAGGTCACAGCTAGTAAGTCTAAGAGTTGGAATCTGAATATAGATCTGCCTGACTACTCAACAGATATAGTATATGCTTTTTTCCCAAGATTTTATCCTGGAGAACCAATTTCCAAGACTTTATCCTGAAATTGAATGGTATCAAAACAAGGTCAAAGCAAGTGGTCAAATCCTAGATCAGAAACCACAAAAGAATAGAAGGTTTTGATCTGGGGAAAGCTAAATCCAGAATGTTCAATGTAGATTGGACTTTGCTTAAAGACCATGGCACAATTACATCTTTTTTAAACTCAGTCTTCCATGTTCATTGTTGAGCCAATGGAAGAATTTTCCTACTCTGAGATACACATTGAGTAAGTGGGAGTCACTTCCTTGTTGTCTCCAGCAGTCCCGTGATATAAAGTGGTCCTCTGTGCTTCCATCCTTATTCATCAGTGGGCGGTTCCCCACAGGTGTTATCTCGTTCATGCTGAGCTTCATAAAATATTTTCTGTATTTTCTTTTAGTTTTGTGCACACTATTTTTTCTGTGCACATATAGTCCACATGTTATATAGCACAAAGTAATCTAGCAGAAATGCAGGTCAACTACTACCTCTAGGATGATGCTCAGTGGTGTCAGCAGGAAGTGAGTCACAGAGTTATGCAATGAACTTCAAACAAGAGTTGGTTTTTCCTTCCAAAGGAAGTTTAAAATGTCCTTCCATTGTCAAAACTTGCCGAACACTGACCTAACAAGGAGGATGGAGCCACTATATGGAAACCAAACAGAAAGGTCAGGTATGAGAGAGACAGCCACTCTATCAGATGCTATTTATGTGAAATAATAAGACAAGACACTACATATTACAATATTACAAAGCATATTGGAAAACCTTGTCATAGAACTTAGTTGATCCAGTCCCGCTTTTAGCAAACGCATCAACAAAGAACAAATGCTTAGAGAAAATGTGGAATTACAAAGAAAAGAAAATATACACATGGAACTCTAAAAGAAAGGGAGAAAAATAGAGAAATTGATGACAGAAAAGCCTGAAATGGGACGAAGTCTCATTCAGACAGGTTCCATAGCTTATAGACATAAGCAAACTGCTCAACCTGTAAAGTTCTAAACCTGAAAACTGGCTACTAATGGGAAGTTGAGTTGTGGATACCTTTAGTTTGGGTTTAGTGGAATATATTTAGGTAATTCATTCTTGCTTCCATGAATATTTATGTTATTGCTAGCTGTTCTGGTATTGGAACGCCTTTCAGAAATACAGTGACCATCTTTTGTGCTGACCCACCGAGCGCCATGACACAGAGGAATGGCTGTATCAGGATATGAATGTGTCCTCCAGCAGTGGGCACGTACAGTCAGTAGTGGAAGAGAAACAAAATTTGAAATGTATGGAGCCAGAAGACAGCTATAGAAAAAATTTTCCATATCTTATAGTTTATATAAAAAGTAGCTTGATAGACTACTTCCCGAGTTTGATAACAACACAAAAATGTGCATGACAATACCAGTAATAAGTTGTGAAGCTGAAAGAAACTTTCTAAAACATCAAGCAAAACAAATTTTGATCAATCCTGCTAGATGAAATACTGAATTAATTTTCTATTCTCTCAATAAAAAATGTATTATAAAATTGTTGTCCTATGAAGTAGTTATCAAAAAGTATGCAGCCAAAAATGTGTGGTAAAAAAAAATTATATAGCTGTGTTGGTCAATTAATAAAAGTGTTGTTATTTTTCTGAATTTTATGATGTTCATGTTGTTTGTCAGACTTTTAAAACTTTTAATTGTTATATTGTCTGTTCTCATTCTAAATAAGTAATCATTTTGTACCTAATTTCATATTCACGATTTTGTATTCTTTTTCTTAAAGAGAGTCCCCCTAGTGTAGAAGCCTTAAACTCCACAAAACTTGGATTCTTTCCTGAATCTGAGCAATAAATGTAATAGTTGATAATAGTCAAGATATCTAAAAAGAAATGAACAGAGTTTTACATGTGGTTCTTGTAAACCTTCACTTGATGTCATCAAAAGCAATCTCAGAAAAAGGATTCTCTGAATTTCCAGTATAAGCCTCACTTTTTCAGAAGTTCATCTTACATTTTAAGAATGTACAAACTTGTGTCAAATTTCTTCCCAGGCTTATGTGTATTATTTCCTGACAGTTTCTCCCAGCCTATATATAGAAATGTGGAAAAACACAAAACAATATTAAAAAGTAGAAGTAAAGGTCAATCTATTGCCACAATTTGTGAAGAATTTCCATGAATTATGAAGCCATTAGAATTTCCACTCTGGCCAGTAGTTTATACATGGTTTGCTTTTTCTAAAAGAGTTCATATAGGGGTCTTCAGGAAGATGAATTATTTCAATTTTATTAATGTTGAGCCATTGGCTCAGAGTCCCTGGGCTCTGTTCCAGACATTAAAATGGGCAGCTGTCTGTCATCTACACAGATATTTTCTTAGCAGTTTGCTGAGACACCAGTCCCCACTTCCTCTCACCATCAGGAGCTCTTTCTATTCACATTTTAGAACTAAAAAGCAAAATGAAAAAAGAGCACAAAATAGGCAGGTGTAAAAAGAAAAATGGGAGTGGCTTGAGGCAAAAAGCTGTACATGGAGGGATATCAGAAAAAACCCTAGACCTCATCCAAGTGTGTATGATATGATATGAGTTATTATTTAAGGATGGATTTCAGTCACCATGACTAGCAAAGCATTTAAAACCTCAGCATCAAGAACATGAAATCCAAACTGTCAGTTTTTTCCAGTGATTTTTAAAGTTACGTCACACTCAGTCAGGGCTTTACAAAATTTCTCTGAAACTTAATGGAAAATGTTTTGAAGTCACTTTTGAGGTTACTTGCGTAATAACAAAAAAAAATAAAATGTTTGTCTGGCACAAACAAACAATTTTGGGCTAAGATTACAGAGATATCACACTTGAAACTCATACCCTGCCCCCCCCAGAGCAATTGCAACAAAGACATGAAAGCCAAAAGTGCACAAATTTGCTCAGAAGACCATTGAAATGCTTATTTTCCCCAAAATATCACACTTTTCTATAACAGAATGTTCATCACACTTTGCCATGGCATGCAGTAATTATGAAAAGCTTTGGTACCACAGACCTTCTCCTGGTTATCCCTTAATAAAGTAATTTTGAAAGTTTCTCAACTTAAAAAAAAAAAAAGAAAAAACTCTGATAGGAGGATAAACTGCAAATTAGATTATTTCATATATTCCAATTACTCTAAGTGATGTGGACTTAGGGAATGGGAGATCAGCACATCCACGCTACATAATGGCTTGGAAGGTATAGGAATGGAGCTAGAAGTTGTGTACATAATCTTGCTCTTCAGATGGATACATGAGCCTGGGAATCTACTCATCCCAAAATGGATAATAAATGAGGCTGGGGAAATTTGGATAGTGGATGACTCATTAGGGAAAATTTTTTTTAAAAAGTATTACAGTATATGGGAGTGGAATACCATCTTGAAGATTTATTAAAAGAATAGAATCCAGAATATGAATTACTGCAGGGAATGGAAGAAAATTTACTTAAAACACTCAGCTTTAATACTTTTACTTTACTGGGTGAGCACCCAGTTTAGAAGAAGAAAAATTTTTATGAAACAGGAGCAAAAGCCATCCAGAAAAGTAGTGCTATGAAAATAAACATTGGAGGTGGGATTAATTTTTTAAAAACAGCCAATAACTAATATAACAACAGAATGAAAAGCTGCCAGTAAAGGGAAAAAGTAACGTTGCAGAAAACCAAATGGGTAACATCAAAGGTCATTGTGGTAAGTGCTCCCAGCATGCAGAGGCACAGGGCAAAGAAATGATAATAACGAGAGAGCAGAGAGCGTTTGTGGAGATAGACAACAAGGATCCAACATAAAAATTACACGTGAATTTAAAGAAAATGCCAAACAATGGGAACAATGCAATATAAAAGGGCAAACTGAACAATAGTGTCTGAACTGAAAAAACAAAAAACCAGTGAGTGTGGATTGAAAACGTTCATCATGTTCTGAACGAAATTATGAAAAAAGACCTATGCCAAGCTATATCTTGGCCAAACTTATGAACAATCAGTGACATCAGTGTCCCTACTCAAAAGAGATGGGGACCCAAATTAGGCTAATCTGAGGAGAGTTTGTTTACAGAGACTAATTACAAAGGGGTAGGTGAGATGTAGGCGAACCCAAAGGGATAAGAGCAGAACCCAGGGCTAGCAGCGGCAGGCTGTCAATACCCATAGGCCCAAGAGGAAAAGAAAGTGGAGAGGTTATTGAATCCAAGATGTGAGCATGTTACGTAGAGCTGTCTGCCTCGCGATGATCAATGACTTTCTGTCAAGAGCATACCAGCTGGAGGCAACCTCACAAAGGGAAAAAAGACGCTAAACTCACTCTCCTTTCTCTTCCAAGCTCTTGGCCCCATAAGCTGAGTCCAACAGAAAAACCACAAGGCAAGGATGCCAATGATGTGTTATTCACACCAACGCCTCAGGACAGAGAACAGGATGGAGAAGGGATGCGATGGATAGGTGGAAGATACTTGGCACAGCAATCAGAAAAAAAAATCCAACGTTTGTTAATGGAGAGAAAAAACTGAAAAAACATAAGAAAGGAATATCAGGCTTAATAAACATTTATTTATATATTTATGATTATTCTTAATATATTTTAAAACAAAATGCATGATTGTTAACATAAAACATATATAACATAAAATAATTTAAATTATGTTAACAGCCCTCAGCTCAAAACTACAGATAGTTTTGATAGAATGGGTAAATTGATTAATTTCTGGTCTCATAAGGTATATGGGAAAGATAAAAGGCATTATTTCATTTTTCACCCTGATATTTAGAAAAAGTTATACTTGTGTGTTTGGAAAACTTCAAGGTTAATTCAAACAGGCACAAAGTATACTTCCCAAATGAATGGAAAAAATTAAAATTGCACAAAGCAAAAGGTAGAGTTTTTAAAAAGATAAAATAAGCCAATGGGAATAAGTCAAAAAATATTTCTAACTTTAAAATGTTTAATTTAATTAATATTTTTAATATTTGAAAAATATTTTTAATATATTTTTAATTACATGCTCTAATCTACTTAATAACTGCTGAAGATACTCAGATTAGGTTAAAAAATCCCATAGTGTGCTGCTTTAACAAAACACAATAAAGAAAATGAAAAAAGAAATAAAAATTATATTATTCATCATGACCTATAATAATGGTTCTCAAACTTTTTGATCTCAGGATTTCTTTACCCTCTCAAACCTTACTGAAGATCCAAAGAGATTTTACTTATGTGGATCGTATTTACCGATATAGATGTATTACAAATGAAAATTGAATTTTTTGTTTAGTCAGATTGATCTATATATAGTAAAATTCACCTTTTACACGTGCAATTCTATGAATTTTGGTGAATTTATACAGTTGTGTAACCACCACCACAATCAAGACACAGGATATTTCCATGCCTTGTTGAGGTCAAATGCCTCTCTCCACCTCCAGCCCTGGACAATGTGTTTTCTGGCCCTATAGTTTTACTTTTTGAAAATATCAGATAAATGGAATCATACATTATATAGCCTATGGAGTCTGGGTTCCTTCACTTAGCATAATGCTTTTGACATTCCTCCATGTTGTTACACGTAACTGTAGTTTGGTTCTTTTTATCAGTGAGTACTATTCCATTGTATAGCTGCAGCATGATTTCTTTACCCATTCACCAGTCAATAGATATTTGAGGTTTTCCAGTTTTTCTTTATTACAAATAAAGATGCTGTGAATATTTGTGTACAGGGTGTTGTGTGAACATTGTCTCCCCTTCTCTGGGTAAAGACCCAGGCGTGGGATTGCTGCGTCATATGGTAAGTCTATGCTTAACTATATAACAAGCAATAAGTTTATAAAAAACAATTCCAAAGTGGTTGAACAATTTTGCATTTCCACTAACAATATATGAGAGTTCCACTTACTCAGCATTCTCGTCAGGACTTGATATTGTCAGTTTTAAAACATTTATTTTAGCTATTCTAATAGACATGTAGCATTATCTTATCATGGTTTTAATTTGCATTTCCCTAATGACTAATGATGTTCAGCATATTTTTAGTGCTAATTTGCTATCTGTATCTCTTATTTGGTAACATGTCTGTTCAAATCTTTTGCCCATTGGGTTGTTTGTTTTCTTACTATTGAATCTTAAGAGTTCTTTATATCTTCTGGATATAGTCCTTTATCAGATATATTTTGCAAATATTTTCTTCAACACTGTGGCTTCTACCCTTC
Source organism: Diceros bicornis minor (assembly GCF_020826845.1). Lineage (NCBI taxonomy): Eukaryota > Metazoa > Chordata > Mammalia > Perissodactyla > Rhinocerotidae > Diceros > Diceros bicornis. The sequence continues at coordinate 37,588,312 of NC_080750.1, forward strand.
TACTCTCTTTCCTTTTTCCTTTTTTGTTTTTTAATCAGTGTCTTTCAAAGAGTTGAAGTTTGAAATTTCCATGATGTCAAATTTATCAATTTTTTATTTTATGGTCCATGCTTTTGTATCATACCTAAGAGATCTTTGCCTAACTCAAGGTCACAAGTACTTTCTCCTATATTTTCTTCTAGAAGTTTGATAAAAACTTAGAAATTTATAAAACACAAAAATACACAAGCACACATACTATTAACTATCAGAGTGTGATGTGTGTATATATCAGAACTATGAATCATATGGACTGGAAATTTCCACTGTGCACTCCTGAGAGAATGAGAGTGAAGAAGGCAAATAACATCTTAGAATTACTCTGAAAATATTGACCTCTGAGCTTTCTCAGAGGGTCTCAGGGACTCCCAGGCGTCAATCTAAAATGTAAAGACAATCAAACACAATTTATGACTGGCAATATTAAATTTCAAATGAAGTACAATTCAAGGCAATACATTAAAGAAGACAAAGGGTATTTTCATGTTAACAAACTCTCCTTCACCCAATGAAATTATAATAGCTTTAAGTTTTATATACCAAATAACAAAGCTATACATTAAAGTCATTACAATTGTATTTGAAGACATCATTATGCCTTTTTATTTCTTTAGCAGATAAAGAGTTGAATAATATAGATATAGAAATTTTAAAGAGAAGATATTATTTGGACTATATGAAACTTTGTATCTTGTACACAGAAAATACAACTTCTTTTTAAGCATCTATTGAACATTTAGAAATATTATTATGCTAGATCTTAGTGTAAAAATGGTACAGGTTGCATTCTTTGAATAAACACAATAAAATTAGAAGTAAGCACATAAATTAAATGAACAAATAGAATAAAATTTACAGAACATTCTTCTAAATAATCTTCGAATTGTAAAAAAAAAAAACCAATACTACATTAATAAACAATTTAAAAAATAAGAATAAGAGAATATTATATGCCAAAATTTATAAAAGATTTTCAAAGTATTACTCAAAACCAAATCCAGAGACTTAACTTTTGTATTAATTAACCTATAAGGAGGGAATATAAATAAAATTTGCAGCATTCAAAAAAAGAAACGAATAACACTAGATAAGCTTAAGTAAAGTAGTGTAATTAAATGATAAAATCATAGGAAAGGAAATATATGAAAAAAACCACTTTGGAAGGAAATGAAAACACTAACTTGAAAAGATGTATGCATCCCATGTTCATAGTACAAGAGCCAAGACATGGAAACAACCTAAGTGTCCATCAACGAATGAATAAAGAAGTTGCAGTGTATATATATATATATATACACAATGCAATATTATTCAGCCATAAAAAATGAGGAAATCCTGCCATTTGCAGTAACATAGATGGATCTTGAAGGCATTATGCTAAGTGAAATAAGTCAGACAGAGAAAGACAAATACTGCATGATCTCACTCATATGCAGAATCTAAAAAAAGGCAAAAAGACAAAACACTGAACTCATAGAAAAAGGGATCAGATTTGTGGTTACAAAAGGTGGGAGGGAATTGGAGAAAGGTGGTCAAAAGATACAAACGTCCATTTACAAGTTAAATAAGTACTAGGGATGTAGTGTACAACATAATGACGGTGGTTAACATTGCTGTATGATACACAGGAAAAGTCGTTAAGAGAATAGTTCCTCAGAGTTCTCATCACAAGGAAAAAAATTTTCTTTTCTTTTTTTGCTTTCTCTTTTTATGGTATCTGTATGAGATGATAGACGCTAACTAAACTAATTGCAGTAATCATTTGACAACATAGTAAGCCAAACCATTATGCTGTATACCTTAAATCATACAGTGATGTGTGTCAATTATGTCTCAATAAAACTGGAAAAAAATTTTTTTGAGTGCTTTGGAAAATTTAATGAAAAAAAAAGGAAAGAAATGCAAATAAAATATTGTAAATAAAAGTGAATATAGCAAGAATTGCCAAAGATTTTTTTAAAAAACCTTGTCTATAAAATTTTCCTATTAATTTGAAAATTTTAATGATATAGATACTCATTTGAAAAAAGAATCTCCAAAAGTATCTATGAAGAATAGAAAACCAAAATATGTCAATAATCACAAAAGAAATTGAAAAATAAATAAAACAAGCATCAACAATAACTACTGGGACTAGTTGATTTCATAGGAACATTCTTTCGAACTTGCAAGGAACAAATTATATGCTTTTCACTGAAACCATTTTATTTTATTGTGTGTGTGAGGAAGATCAGCCCTGTGCTGACATCTGCCAATCCTCCTCTCTTTTTTGCTCAGGAAGACTGGCCCTCGGCTAACATCCATGCCCATCTTCCTCCACTTTATGTGGGACACCACCACAGCACGGCTTCCCAAGCGGTGCTTCCCAAGGATCCGAACTGGCGAACCCCAGGCCACCGCAGCGGAGCGCATGCTCTTAACCGCTTGCGCGACCAGGCCAGCCCAACCATTTTAGAGAACAGGGCAAGATGGCTTAATTTTGTGAAATGAGCGTAACACTTATGCCAAACGTAGAACAAAAGGAAATTATACTCTTTTCAAAATGTTAAATGAAATACTTGAATCTCCTGTCAGAGGTTAATACTTATTCTAAACAGAAAGCACTCCATATATTTAGCCAAATAAATTTAATAAACCGTGGATAAAGCAAATCTTAACAGAGTTCTTTAGCACAAGACATTTTAGAATTTATAATATACTAAAATGCGTTATAAGTTCCTGTAATTTATTTGACCATAAGAAATACCTTCCTTTAATTTTTCTTCACCACGTCGTACACCTAATCACTGTTCACAATGTTTGACCCCCAAGTATTCCAGGCCCTGATACGTACTAGTGTTCTCAGCTACTGAACAGATGGTCAGAGACCAATCCCCCTAACAAAGATTTTGAAATCTTAAATAATGGAGATCAGGCTGACACAGGCAGGGTCTTCATCATCATCTTGAATCGTTGAATCATTCATCATCATCTTGTAGATTTTATCCTAAGAATGCAAGATTGATTTCCTATTGTGAAACACATTAATATAAACACTTTAAAAGGTTAGATTTACAAATATGATAATTTAAACCAATGGCAAAATGGGCTCTAAGAAAACAAAAGAGAGGAATATATTCTTTTATGAAATTGGCAAAGATGGAGAAAGCCTGGTGAACAAAGCTGATGAGATTGCTGGGAGGTGGGCTATCTCAGATCCTGCTGGTGGGAGTGTCACTTGGCACAGTCTTTCTGGGGGACAATTTGGAGACGTGTATTTAATATGTAATAAATTCTTTAAGAAATTAAAAATTCTTAGAAGTCTTAGATTCTAAGAGAATTGATGAAAGAAGGAGGGAAGGAGAGAGAGAGAGGGAGAGGGAGAGAGATGCTTGGTTAACAGTATCTTTAATTTATAACCTTGCTTCTGTCCTTTAGAATAACCCATCCTCTGCCCTCCCTTCTGACTCTCACCGCTACAGCCAGGAGGCTTTAGCGTTAAGGAAAATGAAATTAAGTCTCCAAGTAAAAATCATTACTGACCCCCAAGTAAGTGGCATGTAAATGGTTATCTGCAATTGTGGATTAAAATATTACTGAAGTTCTCCAGCCATATCAGGAAGACGATCTTTGGCTCGCTTGGCTGGGCTGCTATAGCCAGGTTTTCCTCGAACGGCAATAACTCGAATTGCTCTATTGCACAGGTTCCTGAGAACTGAAAGTGCTCACAGGAGAGGCCAGTTTACCAGCTGCTTCCTTGAAAGCCCAGAGGGACAACTGAAAGGGACAACTGTGTTCTTCAATCAGAACTTTCTTCCTTTGAGATTCTTAATGCTAATGCAGTTTTGGAAATTTAAAAACGTATTTTGTTATCCGTTGGCTCCCTGCCTCCAGAGTGTCAGCCAAAGCTGTAATGCAATAATCACCACGAGGTGGGTTTTTGGTTTCCCTGCAGTCCTGGAGCCACAGTGTCACACTGATGCATCTCCTGCACGATCACAAAGAGCTCATAATGCGGCAGTGGAGGGGCCTGGATGTCTTTTACACCTATTTGTTACCTTCAAGTTCAGCAAGGACGCACCTGGAAAACACAGACGCTGTAACCTAAATCCCGCCTCCTCACAAAGGCTTGTCTCTGACTCGGTTATCTGAATAAAACGTTATTTGGAATCTCACATTATATACTCACACATGCTTATTTTAAAAATCTGGGTTTTGTGGAATATGCTATATTTTAGAAGAGTCACTATGGTTTACCAGTTGCATATTTTACTTTACTTTTTACAGACTTCTGATAGCAACAGAAGTAAGACTACTGAGAAATATTTCATGTGTACTGAATATAATGAGAATGTGGATAAATGTATAAGTACAAAAAATACTGTGAGCTTCTGTGTGTGTACGCACGTGCGTGTTTTAACTATGTATGTATTTCCATGGCAACAACTGGAGAAGAAGTAGAGCAATTAACAAAATTTGAAAAATTATTTTAACTAACCCTTTGCCACTTTGAAATTTACCACGATATGTACCTCTCCTTCTACCACACTTTTAGGACTTGATGCTTACAACAAAGGAAAGTCAATGAAATACTAAAAACACTCCAGAGTGACTTTGCCACTGCTATAGCAATTATGATTAATTTTTCAATTGGCCCTCATTTAAAGGCCTGGAGAAAATTTTTTTGTTTTATGAGAAAAAGTGAGTGGCAGAAGGTTTCTATTGCAAAGACTTTATTAAAATAAAACATTGTGAAGCACACGATTTAAAGAATGTAATTTTATGCTGCCAGGACAATTTAATATCATTTACACTAAGCTAGATGAAATGGCAGCACCAGAATAATGTCACATGCTAGAAAGTCATTAAGCTAAATATTAAAAATGTTGTTTTGTACCTTAAGGTATATAAATAATTTATAGTATATAACTGACAATCTGGATGAGAAGCAAGAATGGGTGCAAAAATTCTCTGGCCAGTGCAAATGTAGGGTCTGACTGCTTTTAATGTATACTCCTGTGATTCATTCATGGCACATGGAAGCAAATAATGCTAACAGAGTAAACAATGGAAGTTCTAATTGAAGGATCACCAAAAGTTCACTTGGGCCAGTCACTTATCCTCTCAGTGCCTCAATTTTGTAATCTGCAAAATGGGCTTATTTGGACAACAAAACAAGAAGAGAGATGCAAAGTCACTTTGAGAGTATTGCTATAATGGTACTAGGAAAAACAAAGGTAGTGAATGAACCATGGCCAGGTTGACCACATAACCTTGTTGTTAATGCTTGTGAGGGTAAAGTTGTGGGACAGATTTTGTTTAAATAAAATTTTATTTTGTTTTATTTATTTATTTTTTTGGTGAGGAAGATTAGCCCTGAGCTAACGTCTGTTGCCAATCCTCCTCTTTTTGCTGAGGAAGATTGGCCCTGGGCTAACATCCATGCCCATCTCCCTCCACTTTATATGTGGGATGTCTGCCACAGCATGACTTGATAAGCAGTGCATAGGTCCATGCCCGGGATCTGAGCCTGTGAACCCTGGGCTGCCGAAGTGGAGTGCATGAAATTAACCACTATGCCACCAGGCCAGCCCCAATAAAATTTTATTTTAAAAAAACACTTAGAGGAGCATGCTTTGCTGCTCTCTGCTTATCTGTTACGTTTTTCTCTCTCAATCGACTTTTTATTCTTACTATAACTTCCAATCCTTCATAATTTTACCTTGTGTATGTCCCATCATATACATCTCAGTTTTAATTCTCACTCGTACCTGCTCATTTTCTTAGTTCAAATTTCTGAGAAAGGAAACTTATTGGTCCAGTTTATCTTTCAACGCCAACCCATGGATCATGTGTCGTTAGCCAGCAGGAAGATTGGCTGTTATTGAAACAGTGCCACTCCTGGTTTCACCAGCTCTGGTCAACACAGGTCAAAGTTTATATGATACAAAACATTGCTGATGAGGCAGCAAGAGACCCAAGGTGTGGAAATTTCACTAATAAAGCCTGTGGACAAATAGGTGCTGATAGAAATCTTGTGTTACTCTAGACACGCTGAACCACTTCCAGCTTCCTAAAGGTGGTATGATCTTTCTTTCTCTGGATTTTTCTAGATACTGATTTTTCCTGTTCTATTTCTGTAACGGATCTTGAATTTTGCTCGATAAATAAGCTTACTTCTTAATTTGAACCTCCAATGTCCCTTCCAGTGTGGAACTTTGCCTTGGCACTCACTCAAGATGCTTGCCCATGCATGCTTTCAATGTGCTGTCTCATCGTGGGCTGGGGAAATAGAATCTTGATGGGTGGGATGGAGAAAACTAACATGAGTCAAGCGTAAATACTTTCTTCTGATTGGGTTAAAAGAGTCTCTCAGCAACATCATGCTACTATGCAGCTATTCCACTTTTTGATTTTGCAATGTGCAAAAATAAATAAATAAATAATAAAAAGACCAAATTCTGAGAGAAGGGTAGTTGAAAAGGTAAACTCAGGGTGTCTCTTTCATTAGTATGCAAAGTGTAGGAAAGATGAATAGGCTGAGAAAAAGGGGAACCGAGCCTTCTAACAAACAAGTGCACAGGGAAACTCTGTTGGAACAGGTTTGACGTTGGAGAGCAAACTGCTGAGAAGTGATCTGGCCTGTCTGAAGAGGCAGAACTAGTGAGGAAGCTCTTGAACTTCCCCTTCGATTTTTTCTTTTCAGAAGTGTATCCAAAATATTTTCTGCTATAATAGTTAAATTGTTTAAGTTCAATTATTTTTATGGTATATTGTTTTTGGAGCAAAAAGGAGATAAAGTTTATTTATCTCTGTGTCAATCAAATCAAGCAGTAGTTTAAAGCTTTACAGCTTGGGTCATGTGACTGACACACTACTGCCACCTTTTGGAAGCTCAGCTATCTTGCAGGTACAACTTCTTGAGTCATGACTGAACGAACTCAACACAGAATCGGTAAAATTAAAGATATTTAGTAACTGTAAAGCCAAAAGGGGGTAAAGGGAACAGTGAATGTGATAATGGAAAAAGCTAGGGCTTTATTTACTTCTGAAAAAAAGAAAAAGAAAAAACGAAGCAAAACATTGGCTCTGATGTCTAAGAGGGCTGAATTAAATTGAAATTTTAGTATCTATCTTTTAGGTAATCTCAAGCGACTTTTCATTTGTTCATTCATCCACCAGATATATAATGAGTGTTCGTTATGTGTCTACGGCTGTGCTAGATGCTAAGCATAATGATGAGCAGAACAGTAGAACTCATGTCCTCCGGAAGGCTAATCCAGAAACTACTAATTTATATTTTAACCACGAATAAAGTTTTATTTCCCATTTATTCAGAATGAGAGATATATGATTAAGCAGTTTAATTCTTTTCCCCATATTTGAATTTATTGTGAAAATTAGGTACTTTATAAAGGACCTTTTATAATTGTTTTAACACATTGTAAATCTTCATATTAAGTGGTGTTTACTATTTCAACAGTGTCTTCTAAGAGGTATAGTATGAGAAGATAGTGTTACTGGTAATAAATAAATTGATATTAAGAATATAATTAACTGAAATTTTTAAGTTGCTTAAGTGAGAGAGAGAGGTACAGTAGGTAGTGTGATACAATTTGTGTTGTACATAAGAAGAATAATTTTTGCCCAGCTGATCATATATGCCATAAATTCTTTTTTGGAATATAAAATAAACTATAAATACATAATATTAATTGTTCTAGAAAGGCTTTATGAAAAATAGGCTTTTATGAACAATTAATTAAGAGGAGGGAGAAAAGTAGAGGAGTTTAGTCAAGAAGGATGTTCTGAGTTGAGAGTGCAGCTTGGGCGAAGGTTTTGCTGTGGGTGGAAGTGAAATGCAAATAGGAGGAAGGCTGTTTGCACATGTGCTCCTAGAAGCAGAGTGCAGCTCCACAGAGGAATAAAGGATTCTGAGGGGAATGAGGGATAAAGGAACAGTGATTACATAGGTTAATCCTAACTAAAAGTGTAATAGATAGCTCCAAAGTGAAATAGTGTACTTCATTGCTAAACTGATGGGCACAAGTGGAGGGAAGGGGTCTTCTGAAGTCAGACAGTACCCTGGTGGACTGTGAGAGGAGTTTACTTCCCGGAGTTTAAAGGGAAGACAAAAATGAGACATTGCAAATGGCAGGAAAGTTTTGGGGGATGCTGCCTGGGATTACAGCAGCAATTTACTTGCCTTTTGTTGTTGTTGTTGTTGTTGTTTTGCTTTTTGTTTTTTTAAATTGTGATAAAGTATACATAAAAAAATTTGCCATTTTAAGGGGCCGGCCCGGTGGCGCAAGCGGTTAAGTGCGCGCGCTCCGCTGCGGCGGCCCGGGGTTTGCTGGTTCGGATCCCGGGCGCGCACCGACGCACTGCTTGGTAAGCCATGCTGTGGCGGCGTCCCATATAAAGTGGAGGAAGATAGGCACAGATGTTAGCCCAGGGCCGTCTTCCTCAGCAAAAAAAGAGGAGGATTGGCGGATGTTAGCTCAGGGCTGATCTCCTCACAAAAAAAAAAAAAAAAAAAAAATTTGCCATTTTAACCATTTTTAAGTGTATAGTTCAGTAGTATTAAGTATATTCACATTGTTGAGAAACAGGTCTCCAGAACTTTTTCATCTTGCAAAACTGAAACTCGACTTCATTTGGCCCTAACCCCAGCCCCTGGCAACTGCATTTTTTCCATGAGTTTGACTAATCTTGATACCTTATATAAGTGAAATCACACAGTATTTGTTTTTTTGTGACTAGTTTATTTCACTTAGCGTGATGTCTTCAGAGTTTACTTGTCTTTTCTAAACCCTTGGGAGAAGTGTAATTAATCAGAAAAGATACCTTGACAATGGCAAGTAAAAATTTTCTTTCTGGAAACTGAGGGGCCCAGATCTCAACCTGGGCTGTAGAAATTGGTAGAGGAGAGGATAAAGGGATGGAGTGGGGAACAAACTTAAGAGAACAGGCAATATGGGTCAATCTTGGGAAAATATAACCGCAGGCCACCAGACAAAGGAAATGGGAACATTTTATAGTGTGACCTAGATTGAGCACTAGGTCTATGGAGTAAACAGAAACTCCCAATGAGGCCAGTCCAGTTTGGACTTTGATATTGGACAGAGAATCTGGAGAGCATATCTTTAAAACAGGCCATGGAAAGACAATTCGAGCTGTTACCAGGGCAGAGACTAAGAAGTTTGAAAGAAGAGTGGACCAGAGGATGTGGGAAATGCATCAGCTGGGAACTTTAGAAAAGACCAATTACCTTTAGAAACATCTGAAAATCATTTTGTGGTTCTTGAAAGTCTTTTATATGTCACTATGTCATCTTTCATTCAAACACTGTGTGAAGAACTGGCATAAAAATGTGGCCATATTCTCCAAGATGATCTCAATTAGTGTGTGTTTAGGGGACAACCTAGGATTATTCTGCCGTATGTGAAAGTGCAGTTCCAGCTCTTCACAGAGGCGGGGCAGATTTTAAGAGTATATCACAGAGCGCTAGCTGTTATTACTTGAAATACGTAAATAAATTGTTTCTGAAGCAGACATACTGACATAATTCTTTAAAGTTGTTCCCAGAATTCCTCATATGTTAAACTGAGTAGATTAGATGAAGACTTGTAGTATTGTTAAATTCATTTATTCTTAAATTCATTCTACAAATATTTATTAAATACCTACTATGTGCTAAGAACTGTTCTAGATGTTGGGAATGTAGAGATGAATAAGAAAGACAAAGTTTCTGCTCTCATGGTGTTGACCCTCCATTGGTGGTGGACAAGGAGTAGAAAATAAGAAGATATAAACTATTGAATGTACAACAAGATAATTTTAAGTCATGATATGAGCAATACAGAAAATGAAACAGGATAATGTAGGTCATGAGGTGGCGTGAGGCTTGGGTGACCATGAAAGACTCCTCTGGGGTGGTGGCATTTGAGCTGAGACTCCAAAGACAAGAAGCCATCTGGAGGTGTGTGTGGGAGGAGGGGGATGCCTGAGGGAGGAATAAACTCAAAAGCCTAAAGCAGAAATGAGCTTGGTAAGGTGTCTGGAAGAGAAAGAGAGTGAGAGGGGCTAGGGTGTGGAGAGAGAGGGAAGAGTGGAAGGAGATACAGTTGGAGAGAGAGATCTGACCTGATCTGTAGGCCATGGCATGGCACAAAATTTGGATTTTATTCTTAGTGTAGTGCGAAGACATTTACTGAAGAGCAAATTTTTGTTTTGTGAAGACCAAAATATGTACTTTATTACTGATAAAAGTGATATTGGAGAATATGACCAAAGTATCAACATTATGATTGATAAAACTGACATTTGTTGGGATGTGACTAAAATATCAATTCTTTATTAATGAAAGACATATTGGACAATGTAGGTTATGTCTGTGGACAAGTGATATTCCAAATACTATGTAGTATTAGAAGTATAATTGTCCCCTCCCCCCATCACAGGCAGCACTGGACTGGGCTGCCCCTTCTCCTCCCCATGGGGTCCTGTCCCTGTAAGACAGCATGGAGGAAGGAAGTAGAAAGAGTGTGCCAGACGGCATCTATTTCAAAAGGTTGACTGGAGGAATTTTAAGTAGGAAGTGACACCATGTAATTTCAGAAATATAGGAAAAGATCCTGCGATGTGATATTCCACAATTAGAGATATAATTCTCTGCTTTCTTTCTTGCTTCCTTCCTTGGTTTATCAAACATTTACTGAGAATCTGTCACCCCTCCATCACTGTGCTGGGTGCTGGTGATCCAAACAAGAGTTCCAGAACTCAGGGATCTTCTAATTTCGTGATGGAGATGACAAATTAACTAGTACTGGTGGAGGTTTGAAATAGCAGAGTTTCTTCTAGGGGGAAAAAATACATGTTTAGGAAAATGCTAGAATAGATTGCTTTTAATTATAAAACACAAAGTTTCTTAGGGGTGGTATGAGGGGAGAAATTTGTAGGGAAGAGCAAAACTTATCCAGATAATAAAATGTTAGGAATTTGAGGTTTTCATATTGGTCCCCAGGACTGAGAATAAAGCAGAGAGAGGAGTGGAATGGATTTTGGAAGTAGAGGGGCCTAACGTGGCAGCAGGCAGCAGGTTAGGCTCGAGGGAGAGACAAGGCCAGTGAAATTCCCTGTGATAGAGAAGTTTCAAGAAATATAGAATGTGAAGTTATTTCCTGCAATAGGCTGCAATTATGTCCCATTATATATGACATTTTTCTGAAAAGTCTGTTACATACAATAGCCTTGTATTCCTGGCAAGTTGGAGGAAGAACGGGAAATGTCTGTTGTGAGGGTTGAAATGCTGGAAGGAGAAGAGGGGGCTCTTGGAGGTAGGATGGTGAATGGGAGCAGGAAATCAGAGCGAGTGGTGGCAGGAACATAAGCCCCTTGAGAATTTGAGCAAATAAGGGGAGACTGCCTGGGGCTTTCCATCTGAGCCATCTTATTTAGATATTAAAGGAAAAAGTGATGATCCAGAGGGATTGAGGACTTGGGGACTTTGGGGTGGCAAACATTTGAGTTACACAGAAAATTATCATATAGAATGATAAAGCCAAGGACTTTGCACAGAAGCCTGGGGTAGAGATAGTTAGAGAAAGTTTCCCCAAAGAGGCAATAGGAGTTAGCTATCAAGCTGAGGATGGGAGAGGGACGAGGCTTCCTAGGCCGAGGAAGGTGCAAAAGCCCACGGCAGTACAGGCAATTGCAAGTTAGTTCCTAGCATCTGAGATACAGGACTAAAGGTGGTGGGATTGGACAGTTAGTGAGCATCAGATCCTAAAGAACTTTCTCAGGTGTACTCTGGGCCCTATCCTGAAGGCAGTTGGGCAAGGAGGGGTCTCTGAAGGGTCTCTCTCTCTTAACGATGGGGACACGTTCTGAGAAATAAATTAGGTGATTTCATCATTGTGCGAACATCATCGAGTATACTTCCACAAACCTAGATACTATAGCCTACTACACACCTAGGCCCTATTAATAAATGTGGGACCACCGTGGCATACGCAGTCCGTCGTTGATGGAAACGTCGTTATGTGGCACGTGACTGCACACAAAACATTTTATCTTTTAAACTGCATTTATGCAAAGGACAGCTTCAGGTGGATTTGATGTTGGTTATGAAATGAGTGCAGGCTTCTTTAGAGGCTCTTCCCACCTCTCCCTCCTTTTGTTGTAACTTCTGATTGTCACAGACTCCCAGACTCTCAGGCCACATCCTGGGGCCAGGGTGCCTTCCTTCTTCTCTGGGCATCACATGACTGTGATCTGGTCTCCTTGCTCTCTCTTCTTTTCTTCATCAAAGATGCCTGGTCTTATTTATCATAGTCTTGAGGCCCTATTCTCTGCTAAAGAAGAGCTAGTAAAGCACACGCTCCTTCTGATGAGCATCTTATCATGAGGGCTGAAGGAAGGTGAACTGGCACTTACTGTGGACAGACCACACTCAATGCTTCATGTCCAGCACCTGGAAGCATGTCTGGGACACAGCATTAAACCAACAAAAAAATGTATTAATCATCACGACCAGTTCTATCTTGTTCTGACTTAGAGGTGAAGAAACTGAAGTTCAGGCAGATTATTAAGCTTATCCAAGGTCACATAGATGCTGAGTGGCCCAGCAAGGATTTAAACTGGGGTGGTCAACCTCCGAAGTTCATGATTTTGTCATTCTATCATGATGTGGCACTCACAGAGGCATAATTAATATGAACTTCAGAAAAGAAGCTGGCGGTGTATGTCATTTCTATATTCTTGTGAAATGATGGAGAAATACGATGTGGATCCAGGATAATTAAATGGAGACATAACTTGTTGAACAACCATACATATGGGCACTGAGGGATTGATTGATGTCAGCTTGGAGCAAGATGTCTTGTGGCTAACCCAGTGTTAAGTCTTCAATCACATTCTCCTCAGCAGTTTTGTTTATGACTTGAATGAAGATATATTGGTAATATTTATTTAATTTGTAGTGACACAAATGCTGGAAGGATAGCAAGAATGACAGACTCATAATTCAAAATGATCTTAACAAGCTAAAATATTGGATTGAATTTTCCTCAACTTTTTAATAAGAAAAATTCTACACACAAAAAGGTTGAAAGAATAATATAATGAATACTCATATACTGAGTACTTAGGTTAAATAACTGTTAACATTTTATCAGTTTTCTTTATGTATCTTTCTAAATATCTATTTTTTAAACCATTTGAAAGCAAGTTGCAGACTTCATAAAATTTGACTGCTACTTTACTATCTCCTAAAAATATATTCCCCTATATTACTCTGATTCAATTGATCACATCTAAGAAAATTAACAGTAATTCCCTGAGATCATAATATCCAATCCATATTCAAATTTCCTCATTTTTTTAATTGTGGTAAAATATTCATAATATAAATAACATTACCCTTTTGACCGTTTTTAAATGTACAGTTCAGTGGCGTTAAGTACATTCACATTGTTGTGCAACCATCACCATCACCCACCTCCAGAATTTTTTCATCATCTTCCTCAATTTTTGATTCACTGAATTTGATATGAAATATTGTAGGGACAGTGCCTATAATCTTACACTTGCATCTAAAAGCCAAAGTCATAAGCACGAGGCTGAGGAGATGGGGACGTATCTGTAGCATGAATAAAAAACAATTAGGGATTTTAGTCAACAATAAATTCAATCATGAGTGTCAAAAAGTGAGTGCAGACTTAGGTTGAAGTGCGGCCCTGGAATCCAGAAAGAGAAGATCCTCGTTTCCTGCACTGCTCAGACTCTACGTGGAGTACTGTGCTCACTTCTGGGCTCCACACCATCGGGTAGTCAGAAAATTGTTATCAGGAAGGTGAAGGGACTTAAAAATACATCATCTGAGAAAGAGAGGAAGAAATTGGATATTTGAGGCTTGCAAAAGGACAAAAGTTAACACCTTGAGTAAGAGATGTCACTTTAACTGCCTTGGAATATTTAAAGAACTGCCATTTGGAAGGTATATTTGTTTTGTCTAAGGGGTAGTTCGTGGGCTAAGAAAAGGAAGTGCCGGGGAAAGGCTTCAGTTGAGTATAATAATTCAATAATAATGGCTACAGATGATTGAAAGTGTTGCCTTAGGAAGTGGCTAGTTCCCTGTCACAAGTGGCGTTCACCATAATACTTGGCAGAGGAAATCTAAGCATTGACTGGGTTTTTAGACTAAATGACTTAAGAGTCTTTTCTGACTATGTTTTGTTTAGGATTCTTTTAATTGCAAGTAACAGACCCAAATAGCACCTTCTTAGGCTAAAAAGGAATTTATTAAAAGAATGTTTGAGATATTGCATATGATCACCGGCAGGGTTGAACATTCAAACTCAAGCAGGTCAGAGCATACATCCCTCTCTCTCTCCTTTCCTCCGCCTCCCCCTCTCACTCTCTCTCTCCCACTTGCTCTCACTCTTGCTCCACTTTTTCTCTAGCTCTGGCCTCAATTTCTCTCATTGATTCAGCCGCAGCCTGGTCAGAAAAAAAGGCTGTGACTGTTTCTGAATCTTAAGATGCTTGGTTGAAAAATCCTGGAGAAAGGCTCTGTGTTACCAGTCAACTCTGGCCAGGAAAAAATGATGAACAAATTGTGAGCTTTCTCAGGTAACAAAGGACCCTATGATGGGAGATTCAAATGCATAAAGGACAACGGTGAGCGTTAAGACCCTATCCTGCCTTAAATGACACGAGTGGCCAGTCCCGAAGGAAAATCACTGCAAGAGTCCTTCATTGCAACCTCAAGCCACCCTGAAGGAGAAAATGCTTGCAGGTCACCTGGAAGTGCCACATTAAATGTAGTAACATAGTTGGGGGCTGCTGGGAAATCCCTGCTACCCACAGGCTGACCAGGAATGCAGCAAATAAAGTAAGGCTTTTCTGAGAAAGTACGGGAAAGCTGTGAGACAGGGGCAGTGGTGCATCCCAGCTTAGGCTCTGCAAACATTTGCATTGTGGCTGGAAGCCAAGGGTGAGGCCTACGACCTATGGGATTGTAGGTGAGATCCTAGCAGTTCAGTAGAAAAGTCCATTCTTCCTTTACACGCGGGAGAACTGAAGGTCATCGAGGTGAATTGACAGTTCAGTGGCAGAAATGATCCTTAACGCGAGAGTTGCCTGGCTCCTGGTATTTCTTCATTCCTTACGCCACTCCGCCTCTGAGAAATTACTTTATCTCTGCAGAGGACCAGTATGACTTCCTACGCATTCATGGTCTGAGAGAGACCCAGGCTTGGCTCTCAGAGGGAGGACAAATGTCCCCAAGCACCAGTTTATGGGGTCATTGCAAGGACACCAATTGACGAAATTCCAATTTTAATTTTTGCATTAGTTATTTTTAGATTTGCTGAATATCATATGCATGCACACTACTTTTGCTATGAAATTATTCATTTTGGGGGAAATTCTACAAGTTGTAGCAGGAAATTGGGAGACCGAAGAGACACATCACACGACCCTGGAGGCTAAGTATCCTCATTGCACCACTGCCCACCTCCCGACAAGTCCTGCCTGTATTTCTCCTCCTCCCTGTAAGGCTGGCCTGGATTTAGGACAGTTCCAGGAGTGAATGAGGCGGGGTTCAGAATGAATGGCTGTTAGTACAGCAAATCTGCTTTTGTATAATCCTCCGTGGAAGTGAAAGTAGAATGATGATGACGACGATGACGACGACGACAATGGTGAGAAGAGGTTGCCCCTGCCAACCAGCAAGTGCAGGTGGATCCGCTTTGCTATTCTGAGAACGTTGCAGAATGCCGGGGTGACTAATGAAATGAAAGCTAAAGCGTGTGCATACTGTTGCTTCTCTGAAAACCCATAAGGAGAATGTCAATGTTTGAATGTTTCATTATATTTTATATTTCATAAGATGCTGCAGGGTACAGAGAGAATAAAAAGTAATTGTTAAAAAAATGGAGAAGCAGGAGGGATGAGGCCTGGAATTGAAAATAATCATCACTCTTGGTCACTGTGGGTAAATAGGACACTATAAAAACCTTGGGAGGAGAAAGGGCAATGACTGAAAAAAGTAGTCCTGACATGGATTTAAATAGGTCTACAAAAACACAATTAGGACCAAAAAAAAAGACAATCCCACTTTCTCTTTCTGAACATTGATGACAGAAAAGAGAAAAGGGGTACCGTTTAGGAGAACACACTATACAATGTAACAATGGCAGCAGTGACAACAAAAACGTTCTGGCCTCACAATGAGTTATGGATGAAACCTATGTCTATGACAAACGTGCCTCATGTGAAAGCTACAGCACTTTAAAATAGATTTTTTTTTTCTCCCTGCATCTTTTGATATGGAACACATAATCTATTGAAGACATGCATGTTCATGCACAGAATAAATCAAGAGTGAGCCCAGCAGGCTTGGGGCACAGGCCAGTAAGAGGCCCCACTGCTTTTCTGTTACAGCAATCTGATAGCCTCCAAAAATTTCATGTCTATCTGTATGCATATCTGCTTTTGAGGGTAGGCTTCTAGAGGGTGGCAACGTGTCTTTTTAATCTGGTCAGCAATACGACCTTCAGAGGACTACTTGAATGTTGGAACTGGAGCAAAATGTGAGAAGATGTCACAATTTTTCCCCTATGAAATGTGTGTTTTAAGCACTAAAGGCTACTTGTTGGACAAACTGAGCAAGCATTTGTGTGGAGTATTGCCACAGGCCCCTCAGGGAGGATAATGTGGACAGTGTGCAATTTTGTTAAGGCAGCGTCTTTCACATTTTTTGACTGTGACCTACACTTAACACATGTTACACTAAGATGCATTATATACACAGACACAAACACACATAGACATTTAAAACAAAGATTTTATGAAAAGATAATTACCCTAGCTATGTGCAATGCTCGCTAATTTTTCCATTCCATTCCATTTCATTCCATTTCTTCCTTCCTTCCTTCCTCCATCCCTACCTCCTCCTTTTCATTCTCTCTCTCTCTCCCTTTCTTCCTTCCTTCCTTCCATCTATATATTAAATTGGTTGTAGCTTACTGTTTGAACAACTCTGAATTAGAGGACATGAAGAGACACAGCAGAGCACCTGTGCTCTATCCAGTAGGCTGACTGTAAGCCCTAGGAGGGTAGAGACATCCTCAACACCCAGCACAGGGTATAGCGTATTATAGGCACTAAATAAATGTTAGTTCTTACCAACATCACTTACTAATTATTTGACCTTGGGCAAGTCATTAAGTGCTCTGTGCCTCTATTTTCTTATCTGTAAAAAAATGCTAGTAATACTTTCCTCTTGGCATTGTTGTGAGGATGAAAGGATCTAGAACAGTGCTTGACATGCAGTTAGCCATCATTTTTGTTGGTAGTGTTGTGATTAAAGACTCAGTGGCAAATGCTGTCAAATACAACCAATTTACTTGGCCATTCTCTGGTTCATTCATTTCTGCAGTGCCTCCTAAGTACCCTGAACAAGGCTAAGCATTTTACCTTTATTACTGTTATCTTCCCAACAACTCTATTAGCCAGGGACTATTAGTCTTAGTCTATAGATGAGGCTTGGAAAGGTGAGCTACTTGCCTAACATAACATATCTAGTCCTTGACACTAGGTCTATATGACTCCAAAGCCTGAGCCATTATATGGAGGGAAGTGGAGTTGAGCACAGGGTATTTTAGGCAGATAGATTGGCAATTACAGAAGTTTGGGGGCAGGATCCTAATATTTTACATCAGGTATATTGTTTCCCCTCTCATCTTTGTAAATAATGTGAATTGGGTAAATGTAAGGAAGGTAGACAAGATGCACATTATTTGTGACATAAGAAAGGCATAAGAAAAGTATGGGTTTACTTCTTTTTGAGTTCCCATAAAGCTACTTTCTTTCAGAAACTGCTTCTCCTTAGTGCTGTGAGTGTGATACTGCCATGGTGGGTAGGTTGGAGTCATCCAGAAGGGATTAGAGCTCCAAATTTGATACAGGTCAAGGAAGTGTGGTGAGAGATAGGTTATCTGGAAAGCAGGAACAACAGACAGCCAAGGTCAAACTGGCTTTAACAAACCACTTTGTATTGACTAATAGGCTAGATCATCAGCATTTCATATTAGCATTCCAAATCATACATATCTGGGAAGAAGGACGTATTTCTCATCTGAGAGAAGTATTCCCTGTTGGTAAGAATGGGAGGTTTGGAACCAGAGTCCCTGGATTGTCCTTTGAACCACATGCTCAGCCCTAACACTTTCCTTTCTGCCAGAGGCCACCTCTGGCTGAGCTGGGAGCTCACGGACAACCATCTGCTTTGTAAAGTTCTTCTTTCCCCACTGCTTATTTTTACCATTAGCAGTTTTATTCTGCTAGTTTCTCTGGGCTGATGTTTCTACCTGTGAAATGTCTTTGCCTCCTTTACTGTCCGTTTTCCTGCTAACCTCTAGTATATCACCAAATGAAGTTGCATGGGAATAAGTCTACTGGGAAATTAAAGAGCATGGCAGTGACTTAAGAAGGTATGTGGGGGGCCCGCCTAGTGGCGTAGTGGTTAAGTTCATGCCCTCTGCTTCGGCAGCCCGGGATTTGCGGGTTCAGATCCAGGGTTCAGAACTACGCATTGCTTATCAAGCCATGCCATGGCGGCATCCCATATAAAGTAGAGGAAGATGGGCACGGTTGTTAGCCCAGGGCCAGTCTTCCTCAGCAAAAAGAGGAGGATTGGCATCGGATGTTAGCTCAGGGCTGATCTTCCTCACCAAAAAAAAAAAAAAAAAAAAGAGTATGTGCAATTGTCCTTTAAATATGACATTTGCCACAACTCCACTCATTTTTCTAACAGAAAAGCATCAAAAGTTAAACTCTTCAGAAGGAGTTCTCTCTACAGGGTATCTCAACATCAGTAGTATCAACATTTTGGCCCAGATAATCTTTTATTTCTGTGCATCGTAGGATGTTTAGCAGCATCCTCGGCCTCTACCCACTAGATGCCAGTAGCATTTCCCCAGTTGTGACAACCAAAAATGTCTCAAGACATTGCCAAACGTCCCCTGGGAGTCAATATCACCTCTGGTTGAGAACTACTGCCCTCTAGAGACTTCCTTTTCAAAATGTGATCTGCAAACTAGCAGCATCAAGGTCACTTGGGAACTTGCTAGAAATGCAGAATCTCTGGTTGTGCCCCAGATGTACTTTATCAGAATCTGCATTTTTGGCAAGGTCCCCTTAAAGATATCTTAAAGATTTTGAAGCCCTGTCCTAGAGAATAACTCCCATTTGCTACCTTTTCTGCTCTTCTATAAGATCCATCTTTCTCTCAGAGCTCCTTTCAATCTTTCCTGGGTAAATTTTCCACCTTCGGGAAATTCCTGAAGCTGCTCGCAGGTATTGTGTTGACTCAAGAGCTGTGACCTTCCCCCTGCCTTGCAACAGTTTCTTTCCTCAATTCTGGGTTATTTAGATTCATAATATTATTCATAATAATGCTCCAGAAGATCTAGAATAATATTCCAGAAGCCAAGCTTGGGCTGGGGAGGGAAGTGGGAATTTGGGTCTTCAAGCCTGTAAGAATAGCTCAGATGGGTACTGACATGCCATGTCTGCCCACTTTGATGTTTCCTTGCTGTAGGATTTGAAATTAAGACTAGGCTGATATTGTAGTTAAGGCTATCATCCTTTATCAACTGATATTACACTTTGTAACCCATAAAATTCAGAATCTATGAATTGGCACTGGGAAACATGGAAAGTGTGTCAGTCTTTTACCAATGATTCTCCTCATTTCCAGTAGCCTTTAGGTGTTAAGACTACAATATCATTGTTTAACACTTATTTCCAATGAATTAATTTACACCCTTGAATACTGTACTAGCAGTGTTAATATACCTGCCTTATCTTAACACCTATATCCAGTTTCCTTTTAAAGTTATTTGGTCATCTATTTTAATGTTATTGAAATTTAGAACTGGGGCATAACTTCCACACTCTCCTATACTCACACTCTTTGCATCTCAATTCATAGGTAGTTATTTTACAATTGAGGCAACTAGTGGAATCCACACACAAGTGTCAGTTGCTGGGAGTCAAAGTGAAAATTGGATATAATTATGGACTTAACAGGGCTGGGTCTAGGGTGAGACAATAAAGTTTCCTAGGGTGCACACTTTCTCCCAGCTTTGTGCAGGTGCTGGCTCTAGTCCTCACCCTGAGACCCCATACCTCCATCCTGCTGTGGCATGTCTTCTTCCAGAGCCATTTCTCTGTCACCAAAGTCATGGATACCAACTAATTTCCCTATTGTTTCAAGATTTATGCTGTGTTTTTTGTTCCATACACTGTTTTCCTTGTCTCAATCCCTACTCTTTTTATTCCATGAAGTTGGGCCATCTTAGATTCCTGTCTCCAATGGAGATAATTCCAGCAACTCGAAGATTCGGAAAGACATGATTCAGAAGACCAGACTTGGAATTTTGTTTCCCAGATCCATTATCCCCATATGCCCGTTATCAATTTGTTGCCTTCTCCATCCAAACCAACTCTCCTTTGTGCTGTTTTTTGATACCGAATCTGGATCCTATAAAAATTTCTCTTTTGCCAACTAGCTCCATGTTAAGCTTTATCTGTAGAGGATCCTGGAGAAACTCTGTGTGCACTCCTGGTTCTGTTGCTTTTCTTCTTGCTTCTACAGTGCAGTGGCCAGCAGGCCTGTTTGTGTGGGAGACCAAGTGATGCACATTCTCCAGTAAGTCTTACTGGTACTCCAGCCAGCATCTTTTGCAGTCACCCCAGCAGGTAGCTTTTCAAGGACTTTCACCAGCACTCCAGTGGGCAGCTTCCTTGAGAGCACAGTCAGGGAGACCCACTAGAACCCAACCGCAGCAGTGGCCACCCCCAGCAAGTCTCCTTGGAACTCCAGCAGGTTGTTTCTTGCTTACCAAGCCCAGCCCTTGGCACCTCAGTGAACTTCAATGCATCCAATGGCCTGCAGCCACACCCTCTCCAGCAAGGTCTAAATGTCAGCCGAGTTTGTTTCTTTCTTGAGTATTTTCCCTCATTCTAGAGGTAGTAGCTATTCCTTTCATATGCTCTTTCAGTAATCTTTAGGATTTTCTTTACCCCTTTTAGTGTTGTTTCTCTTTTGCGTATCTAATATTTCTGTATATTAAATTTTCTGTTCAAATTAGTGGCATAGTTTCTGTCTCCTGATTGAACCCTAACTGATTCACTCTCCGGTACAAAAGAGAAGATCTACTGAAACCTGAACCCACTCTGTCTATGGTTTCCTACTCTCAATGTAGAATCTTTCTGAATAAGTGCTTATTTATACACAATATTAATGTTTTCATGACTAATCATTCTGAGATTGATAGCATCTGTATTGCTTAGGAGGGTTAATGGGAAATATAAGATTTTTCCATTCTTCATTCTTAATGCCAGCCAGGTCAAGGGGCCATCTGAATTATAGATAGACTTGTTGAATACTAACTTCTGCAGGACTCTGATTAAACTGATTGGTGTGAAGATATAATTGGCTTTACCGTGTCCTTAATTCTGAGTTTAGATACAGCTAAAATAGGAGACACTAAGACATTTTAGTTTGTATGTTTAGAAATAGGTCTCTTATACTCGGTGTGCATAGTTATGAAAAACAAACGACACATCAGCATTTGAGCCAATGGCCTTGGCACAAATTTATAGCAGGAAAATACTGTAACTGATTTCTGACTGATAACCTTCATAAATGGATCTCATGCCTCCTAATGTGTTCTTGGCAAGTGTACCTTAATTATTTCATTTTCTATGTCAATAAAATTGGCATAGAATTATATTTTTGGGGTCCGTATTTGGCTGCAT
Source organism: Diceros bicornis minor (assembly GCF_020826845.1). Taxonomy (NCBI): domain Eukaryota; kingdom Metazoa; phylum Chordata; class Mammalia; order Perissodactyla; family Rhinocerotidae; genus Diceros; species Diceros bicornis. The sequence continues at coordinate 37,610,164 of NC_080750.1, forward strand.
GTATATTAAATGCAAATGTTACCAATAATAGACACACAGAGCTCTGGGGATTGACAGCTATCTAAATTCACATACTAACTTGAAGATAGCTGGTCAGGTAAATGTCTGATTTCACAAAGTGGCTTTCACAATCTATAATGTTTCTTATTCTAAACTTTTCCATGAGTATCTTCACTAGTACCTTGAGGGCTCTGTATCTCAGGATCTTAAATTATCCTGTTACTTATCACTATTACACTGTCACCCCAGGAAACGATAAATGTTCCATGTAGCCTTATTTGATACAGATATGTTATTAGAATATTATTTTAAGGATAATGTGCCATTTCTAGATTGTGAGAGATGTTAAATAGAGGCAGAATTTATTTTTTCCCATCTTTGTGGTCAGCAGCTTCATTCACTGATTTTGTTTCTTAGTTATACTTTAGTGCGGATCAACCATAAAGAGATCCCTGTCAAATAAAAACGGCCTGAAAAATGATGCCTTCTTGCTGATGGCATTAGTGCTATTGTGGAACACAATTCCTGTGCTTTGAAAAACAATAGAATTCGTTATGAAATTTAGTTTCCCCAGAGAGTGCCGCATGACCGTAGGCTATTAATTATACAGTTTTATTGTTATATTTTGTTCAGAACAATAGTGCTCCTGAGGTCCTGTGGAACTTTTCTCCCATGTGATCATGTCGAGTTTTGATTAAGCATCATTATATACAGTTCATTAACAATGTATCTTAAAATGAATTTTTGATTGAACATTTTTATTGGTCATTTACTATAATTGATGGATTCTGTTGAAATTTGCCAGGATAGTTACAGTATTTTTCATTATGTATCATTATGTCTTTTTTCACTAAAAGAAACCCAAGTTTCTTTTAAAAACATTAATTTTCAAAAATTAGATATTGATCTATTGCCAAGGCAGTTGCTCCCTCCATAGTTCAATTAGGAGAGAAACAGAAACAGGTAATATTGAATAATAAGAAGAGAAATTTGCAAAATTAAATAGTCCTATTAACTTAGCCCTTTTTTCCCTAGTGCCCAAGTCACTCCTTAGGAAAGTAAGTGAACTCTTTCAAGTTGATAAGGGTTCTTTCATGTATTACTAAACTTGATTTGTTTAACTGGATTCTCCAATATTACACTATTAATCATAAGGTTTGCCGCTTCTGTTCTTACCTTAATCAAAGAGTTAAAAATGATTTGGAAATGGGTCAACTGATTATTTTTTATAATGCCCTTATATTTCAAGAAAAGTTGAAAATCTTTTAGAAACTATTTGATGTATTAGATGCCCCAAAATCTTTTGATAGTGAATTTATTGTCTCTGGAGTGTTCAAGCAAATGCTTGATAGCTACTCAATGGGAAAGAGAAAATGGCAAAATAGATAATCTTTAATATTTCTTCCAACTCTAACCTTTTATAAGTTATGTAATAATAGCATAAGACAGAGGACAAAAGTAGAGGAAGAACTGGAGGAGTTTGAAGACTGATACTGTCAGGTTTCAGGCAAGTTACTTAACTTCTCTGGGCCTCAGGTATCTTACTTGTGCTAATAAGAAAATTGGATTAGATGAAGTTAAAAGTTCCTCCCTACCTCAGTATTCCGGAATTCTCTATTTCCCTAAGGAGTAAATGAAAGTCCTCCAAGAACCTATTTTTCATTCAGGAAACATCAGACACTTGGGGCCATAGAGCCCACTGGCAAATGTTGGCAAATCTATAAAATTCCAATGAACTTACACTTTTGGTATCCGTTACATTAACTTATATATTCCTACCTCATATAACTTTTTATATGGCTTTCCTCCTACTGAAAATGTAAATAAGAAAAAATAATAAAGGAAAAAGGTTTTCTCTTCATAATTCTCTATTTTCTTCTTTGAAATAGCAATTACTGCTGTCACTGGAAGCCTCTATGAATTGGAACATCCCTCGTCATTATCATCATAGAGAAAGGGTCAAATTAAAGCTTTAGTTGCTGAGCATAGGTTATTTTTCGGGACAGGAAGAGCTTGTCATTGCTTACTGTTCAGAATTCATCAATTGATTGTCATTATCCTTCTCCTCATATTTGTTTTCCTCTTTCTCCCCTGCATAGAATATAAAGACTATTAGTTCATAGGTATAGTTCTAACCCTGGTGAAATCAGGTAGCTTGAACAGTTAGAATTTAGTCAACCACCCTGACATTTTAGAGGGCCAAAAGTGCTTAATCTTCTGAAACTTGAAAGAAAAGGAAGGCTAAGAGTAAAACCCATATTTTGTCTCCTACAGAACTCTCTCCTCCTCCTCTTTCTATTTCTTTATGTGTGTGTGTGTGAGGAGGACCAGCCCTGAGCTAACATCCAACGCCAATCCTCCTCTTCTTGCTGGGGAAGATTGGCCCTGAGCTAACATCTGTTGCCAATCTTTCTCTTTTTGTTGAGGAAGATTGACCCTGGGCTAACATCCGTGCCCATCTTCCTCTACTTTATATGGGATGCTGCCACAGCATGGCTTGACAAGCGGTGCAATGGTGCGCGCCTGGGATCCAAACCTGCGAACCCCAGGCCGCCGCAGCAGAGTGCGCACACTTAACCGCTGTGCCACCAGGCCAGCCCTATCTTCTTTCTATTTCTTTCTCTTGACATCCTACCCCTTTAAACTGCAAGGCACCACTAAGGGAAGGAAAATGTGCCAGGAATTTACTAGATTATAATGAATTTGGTCACTACTCACTCTATAACATTGAGTGGATTACATTTCCTCATTAACTTGTATTTCAGAATTTATTGATTGTTACCTCAAGTAGTAGCCAACTAGGACACTTTCTCCCTCTACCACACCTTCTTGCCTTGATTCTCTTGTGATTTAAGTAGGAAAAAAGAATCGTGGAGAAATATAGTGTGAAGAATTTTAATCCATTGTAACATCAAGTTCATAGGTCAAGTTTAACACTATATTTGAAGTTCATTCACATGATATTTTGATTTGTTTCCCGTATGTGAGGTGAATGAGCAAAACAGCTTTGTGAGCATTTAATATTTCAACCACATGGAGGAGAATCATTGTTTCTGCTTAAATGTAAAATGATATAAGATACATTTTATCACCCATTTTATTATGGGTTAAGGTCAACCGAAGTGATAAGAATTTCCTACCACATAGCATCTCTCTACGTATTTGGGTAAAAGGAAAATATTCCAGAGTCAAGATGGCAGCTTAAACACCAACTAACTATTCTACTAATTGGTGGTTTTGGCCAGAAGGGGAAAAAATGCATCATCTGTGCTTAATATTGAAAACACCTTAGCATATGTATCTTATGAAATTGTCTGTTAGTATTGTGATTTTTATGTAGAGAGAACAGAATATGAAAACAGAGTTCAGTGATCCAACCTGGGAATAGGATGGGAAGACCAATGTGTCTTATCTTTATGCCAGCAATAAGGCATTCCGGGAAAACCATAGAATTTGGTGGTTAATAATCCTGGCCTCCAGCCTTCGATCTGTCTTGATGACTTGTATGACCTTGGCAAGTTAATTAATGTCTATCAGATTTGCTTTCTTAGTCAGCAGAGAGACAAAGAAATGAGACATCCTTGGAAATCTCTGACATGATGCCTGGTGTACAGCAGGCACACATGAAGTAGTCATGGGTTCTGAATCTTTCTCAGTTTCCTCATCCAGGGAGTGAGGAGTTAGATCTATAGCACAATAGTTTTCAATTTTTTTTTAAAGCAGTGGAACCACTGGAATAACAACAATAAATTTTACATGGAATTCCAATATATTAAACAGATAAAAGCTAAACTGTTCTGATTGAAATTAAAGTAGAAAGTCTAGAACCACTTTCACTGGTCATTTGTGTTCATTATGCCGAGATTTGACATTCATTTAAGCTTTCAGTCAGAGCACGTGCACAGACATGTGCATACATGCGTGTGTGCACACACACACACAATCGCAAATCTTTTCAGCACCTTTAAATCATTAACTCTTTCTTGGGTCAATACGTATTCTATGTGGCTTACACATGACAGTGGTCTTGAGTATTCCAACTTCTATTTCCTCAAGGTAATTCCCCTGATAATTCATGATTAAGTGGGGGTTAATATTGATGTGGTGAATGATAATGATTCTTTGAAACTGTGTTGGAGATCGCACTTTTGTAAATGAAGAGTGGCACACCCATATGCAGACAAGCCTGATTCAGGCACAATGCTGTAATAGATATCTATCTGTTCCGTCAAATGTAGGTGCTGGAATTTTTACTGAAATTATCATCTGGGGCTCACCCAGTTCAGATATCTATTTTTAACAACATGTGAAAAGTTTCTTTTAATTCAAGACTATATAAAGACAAAAGAAATATTTGGCTTAGCATAAATCAGAGCATCGTAATAACTGTATATTTTACTAAATATTTATCTTACTTATACTTAGCAGCATGGCATGGTTGGGAGAGGCTTCAGAGTCAGGCTAAACTAATTTTAAATCCCAGCTCTTTCACTTATTAGCTCTGTGACCTTGAGCAATTATTTTATCATTGCAAAGCCACAATTTCGTCATTAGTGAAATAGAAATGAGAGTTCATTCCTCATTTGGGTTGCTGTGAGATTTAAAAGAAAAAGCCTGTTCTGGACCCTAGCATTGGACCCAGCATATAGATGATGCCCAATAACTATTAATTCATTTTCACTTAAAAGGTGGTGTGGTGCTAATGCTCACTTATGGTCCCTGCTCAACAAAAATCTGGTGGAAACTGAGAACCAAGTTTGGCTAAGGAGCTGCACCGGTACACCTTGGTTTCTTATCTTATTTTTCTTTTCTTTTTCTACTTCCATTTACTGATCATCTCCAGAGTCTTGAGCTGACTTGGATTTTTATGTTAATTTACAGAGATTCTCAGGTTCTCTGTTGTTAGTTGTTAAATGTTTCTACATGACAGAGAAGTAAATGTATGCATTAACTGTATGCTTATAATCCTATCAGCTACTAATAACTACTTCACAGATTTACACCAAGTTACAACAAGAGGAAATCAACTCTCTTTCAAAATGTGCTCTGCAAACTGCCTGCTAGTGTCATCCATTAACCTAGAAACGCGCATTTGCTTACTCTCACTTGTGCCCTCTGTCTCCCCCTCCCAATAGATGTTTTTCTGGTAGTAATGACTCCAACTTATATCGCATATCAAAATTTTTCCTCTTCTGTGCAGACAACATTAACTGTAAAATTAAATTCTCACAAATTTAATGTGCAAATGAAACACGTTCAGGATTGTGTTAAAATGCAGACTCTGATTCAGCAGGTCTGGAGTAGGGCCTGAGAGGATTCGTTTCTAACAAGCTCTCAGATAACGTCCATGCTGCTGGTCTGTGGACCACAGTTTGGGAAGCAAGGCTCCAGGTCCATCTTAGGTCACCTTGTCAATCATCCATTATTGCCCCTCCACCATCTCTTTTGCCCATCCAGTTAGAATAAGCAGATTCGGGTTTTTGTTTATTTTTGTTTATTTATGTATTCCATGCCAGCTGTGTTTGAAATACAAACAGATCCAAGAAAACTCCATTGCCAACTTGGAAAATTTTAGCTTTTTATCTCATAAAAGTTATCTTCTAAAAGAAAAAAAGCAAATAAAAACAAACCCACAACTTTGTATCATTTTAAGATGACACCCTAGTTTTACATGACTGCCTAATTTTATACACATTTTTGAGAATTTAATTGTTTTTTGACCATCTTACAGGTTGATTTTCTAACCACAAAGTAAAAATCCCTCACGGAAAAAAACCACTCTGATGACTTTGAAAACTATTAAAATAGCATGGACATGTGACCGAGGCCAGCCCCCTGCAGGCCAAGCATTTACAAAAACTCACACTCTTCCTTCTCAACTTCCACTCAACAGTGAGCTGTCTGTAAGCCCTGTCCAATCAATGGAATGATGCAGATGTGAAATGGAGCTCCATGAATTTATTAACTTGTCAGTAGCCACATTAAAGGCATATCAGGTGACCTGTTGGGCTTCCCCTCCCCTCCCACAAAAATTCCTAAGACTTGAGGATATTCAGAAACGTTGTCATAAACTCCATTATTTTAAGAGCTGTTTTTTAAAGAAAACTCTGGGCCAAGGATTCTAGAATATATTATCACTTTAAACACAGATTTTCATTGACAACATTCTGTGGGCATCCATTTAATATTAATATTAAGCCAAGGAAATGGTCCTTGTTTCTTTCCTTTAAAATGACAGGAATAGTGGGTACTTGTTCCTTCTGAAAAACAGGAAATATCTAAGCCAGCAGTATTCACACTGGTGTCATTACTTGCATTACTTCAGTTATCGATTGAACCTTGCCAAATTCTCCATGATGCATCTGTCTACCAGCGAGGGAGAGGCTTGTGTGAGAGATCGACTTGTAAAGGTTATCTCAGGATCAAATGGTATGCAGCTCTCTGCCTTTTAAAAAGTCGTGAAATGCTAGGAAACCAGATAGTCACTGAGGCACAAAAAATGGTGCATCTGGCTGTAATTTCCTAAAATTAGGAATGTAATATTTTAATACAATTGGTACAGAATTTGAACTTAATTCTTTTTTTTGGTGAGGAAGATTAGCCTTGAGCTAACATCCATTGCCAATCCTCCTCTTTTAGCTGAGGAAGACTGGCCCTGGGCTAACGTCTGTGCCCATCTTCCTCTACTTTATATGTAGGACTCCTGCCATAGCATGGCTTGATAAGTGGTGCATAGGTCTGCGCCCAGGATCCAAACCTGCAAACCCCAGGCTGCCGAAGCACAGCTCATGAACTTAACCACTACACCACCAGGCTGGCCCAAACTTAGTTCTTTAGAAGGGATACCCAAACTAAATAAGCCCTCATCAGTACTGTTTTCTGTCACCTTGAAACAACTGAAGTCTAAGTATTTTCTCAGGGTTAGAACTCAGGAGTCCCTAGGAGTTTCCTAGAATCCTTGAAGTTCTTGCCCATTGGGTAATTCTGCAAAGTGGGAGGAGAGTGGGGCATGGGAGCCGGGACCAGAGGTCTTAGATGAACTTATCCCCACGTGTCAAGGAAACTTTTTGTTGGCCCTTTTGCCAACATTTGAGTGTGTTGTATTTTATTTTGTCCCTTCTGTTGAATCTAGACTGACAATACCCCCCACCGATCTTGCCCTGGGGGTCTGCACATTTATAAACACAAGAAAAGAAATTGCTGAGGCCTCAGTTGGTTCTATTGATTTGGAGAGCACTGCAGGGATTCCCAAGATCAATACTGCCTTGGCTTCCTTCCTTTCCTTCTTCCTTGCCAGTTTCCACTGCCCCAAATTTGCCTCTTTCCTTTTCTTGTCTTGTTCTTGGGGTCAGTGCAACATGCATCTGATCTCTCTCTTAATCTCTCTTGGGGAAGAAAGTAATCCTAAACACTGAGTGATTATATCAGGATATTACCAGCAATACATTTCAAGGTGGGTAAAAGGAGAACCAAACTCATATAACTACCCCTATGTCCACCTTTCTCATGTCTACCTATACCTGCATTATGATGTAAAGGTGCCCAGCTGTAGGCTTCACTCGCACAGGTTTGGCTACTGTTTTTCTGGTCTTGGCAGAGGCTTGAGCATATATTAGTCCATGTTGCCCTATGCACACCCAGTGGACTCTTTTCTGTGTTCCTGTTCTCTCCTCTATTTGCATGTGCGTGCAAGTGTTTGTGTGCAAGTGTGTAAGCAAACATACGCACACCATGGACAGCATCTGTATGAGAAAGAGGAGAATATATTTCAAATGGTCAAAATAGGGGTAATAAAACTCAAATGAGGATAAAATAGAAGCCCAGCCTCAGGACAACACTGTGATACTTTGATAATTGGGTTCTCTCCAAGATCCTTGTCTTCCTTTTTGGAAAACCACCTTACTTTGGACAAGCCTTCCTTTAGATAAACTACACAACCAGCAGATGACAGAGACCCTCCCTGAACAAGGAAGGTATTCTGATGTAACGCCTTTCCTCTAAGACCAAGGATGAGTTTCACTCATTCATTCTGCTGCAAGAAGGAGACCCAGAGCAAGAATGAAGTTTCTCAGACGTAGTTCTGTATTCCCACTTAAGGAGATGTCCTTAGGTTTCCCTGAATCATTCTCTTCCCTTTATCCCCAGAACTAATACAGAAAAGCAAGTAAGTGAAAAATATATGGTCAAAATAAAAGGAAATTTGGTTAAAGACCTCTTCCTAGGTAAAAAAAAATAAATAAAAGGTCTTGTTACTTCTACCACCACAAACTACTCCTGCCCCTCAAGAATAAATCACTACTGCTGGAGTCAATTATAGCTTCCAGAATTCACCCTTAGAACTGTTGTGACTAGCCTCCAAGGGGACCTTCTCCTCTGCAACTCTGTGCCTCCCTTCTGGACTCTGGCTTCACCTCAGGGGAGTGGCTGTTCCCTTCTACCTACCCTCCTATTCTACTCTTTCAGAGTTGATTTTTACATTGGAAACAACATTTCTTCAATGACTACTGGCCTATCCAAACTGGATAATGGCTAGAAGAAAGGCACAATCGTCCCTCTCTAGTTGTTCATTTTCCTCTGTTTTTTTAAAAGAAAATTCAGCAGTCTTTCAGATGGGTCTAGGAGCTCCCTGAAAGTGAATAGATAAGGAGTTGCTCCATTTTAACTTCTAATATTAGACCCACGTAAGGAGTGCTCTTGATCCACACTCCAAACCCCAGCCTCGTGTTCAGCCCTCCCCTCTATGACTGACAGTCCCTACCCTGTACTGGGGAACCATCTGTCTCCACAGCTCGCCCACACAAGGATGGAGTTGTCGTTGATGCGGCAGCCAGGACTAAAGCAACAGGCGCTGATGCCAGACGACACAGGTGGTTGGGAGCATTGAGAGTCACCAAAGAGACTCAGAGAAGACCAGCACTTCCATTATTGGGGTGGAATGCATCTGATGGCATCACAATTCTGTCCCAGTCTAAGGAAATGTGAGCCAAATGATGAACACTGACTCCCAAAATGTGTCCATCACATTCATAGAGATGTTAACAAATGTAATATCAGTTACCGTTCACTGAAAACTTACTCTAAGTTTTCACTATAGACCACCAGACTTCAGTGCTTCTTTTGACTTGTGGAGCTAAGACAGGAGAAAGAATGTGTCCTGTGATGGGAAATGTCTCCAACTCTAGAGTTCACGGTATAATTAGAAAAAGGTACAGAAATATTCCAAGTATTTTCTCCCAAGATTACCCATTGAGATCATTGGATGACCATTCAGACTCCAAGAAACCATTTTCCAGTTGCTACGATATTGTTGGTTATACTGAACTATCTCAGGTAGTTGAATCTATTTAGTACTTTTTGTCTCAAAGAATGAAGAGAGACAATATCCTCTATTGGTCTAAGAGAAGTTAAGCAACATATGACTGTAATGAAATTATATGACAAAAACTTGATTCTTCATCTTCCTTCCTAATGATGACTCAAACTCTAATGAAAAAACTCAGCCTAATCCTTATCTTTCATTTTCTTCTTCAGTCTAATATACAACACTTCACCAATGGAGTCCTGTTGATTCTTTTGAATTGATCTCGTTCTCTTCATACCCATTGTATCACCTCGGTTCCTAGCCTCATCATATCTGCCATGAATGCTTTAATGGAATCTTAACCTGTATCCCTGTCTCTAGTCTCTTTCTAATCTCTTCAAATGATCCAGAAGAATTGTTCTAAAACACAAATCTAATCACTTTCTTTCACTTTTTCCTGTTTTATTTCTCTCCCTAGCACTTATTACCTTTAAATTGACTATATTCTTCTTAAATTTACTTTGCTTATTATTGTCTGTCGTTCCCCATTTGACTATCAGCCCCATGAAATCAGGAGTGCTTGTCTGTTTCTTCGTGGCCGTAAATGCTGAGTCTAGAACAGGCCTGGCATACACTAGGTGCTCAGTAAATACATTTGACTCTTTGATATCCCTCCCCTTTTCATTTCTTCCAGGATGAAGTATAATGCCTTAACATTAGATTTAAGACACTGCATGCTGATCTAAACCTGACTTTCCACCTCACTTCCTTGTATTTTCCTCTGCACAAACCTTCCCTTCAAGTCACCCAAATATCTTGTCATTCCTTAAGCTTACCATGTTTTATCACACATCTCTGCATTTGGAAATGTTCCTTTTATCCGGAAAACTCTGCCCAAGGCTGCCTAGAACATAGTTGGTGCTGATGATTGTCTTTTCAGTCATCCTATCACATACTTCATTCATTCATTCATTCACTCATTCATTCATTCTTTCATTACCTAATCAACCTCTATACAACCTTGAAGACCAGGTGAAATTTCACCATTTCTATGAAGCCCTCCTAGACTCGCTGAGTTGGGGTTGGTCATATTTTTTTCAGTGCTTTCATAGTACTTTATATATAACGCTATTTTGGTTCCTATCATATAGAGCTATAAATTATCATAACTGCTTCCTTTCTCCTCCTCTGGAGTATGAGATACTCCAGAGTAGGGAATGAGTCATTTATCAGCTTGTGCCCAGTATATTTTACAGTGCCTGACACATAATAAGTACTCAATAAATGCATAGTGAATAAATGAATAATTAAGCTATTTGGAATAGATATTCCAAATCTATCTATATGAAATAGATATATTTTAGGAAGAAGGGGTAATTACTCTGACTTGAGGACTCAACAGATGAACTCCATAATATTCTATTCAGACACCTGAAAAATCTCAAGGAGTTCCTTTAGTATTTATGTGAAATGTATATTATATATAATTTTAGTAAAATAATAATTTACGTTATGTGAAATTCATAGAATAGCAACCAAATAACAGAATGATCTCGGAGCTATAGACCAAGTAATATAATAATGAGTCATATATACTGAGTAAAATATAATGCAGTCCATGGAAACACGTTCAGGTCTCCTTAGGTCTCAATTATCTGTACATAATTCTCTATGAAGCCAATGAGAATGATGAATGACTAAGTAGGACGACATTTGGTTTCTAGAGCAGAGAAGTTAACCACTTCAAAACAAAAAAATATTATACAAATGTGATGATTATCCTCACGTTTCTTTCAAAAGTGATGAATGTGCCAAAAAGTGACATATTTAAATTTAAATGTAATTTGGTTTTTAAAGTGGGTAATCTCGTGTTTCTTAAATGCCAAAGGAGAAGAGCTGCCTAGCCGTTTTGTTTTCCAATCTCTCATTCATCACTCGTACTCTCCTCTGTCAATGGTTTCTTTTTTTTTTTTCCCACCTGAAGCTGTCCACAGAGAAAACAAAATAGAATGTTGACGAACACTGTGAATGGACAAGCAGCCGGGCTTTCCCCAAGAAAGGGTACTTCTTAAATGAACTGACAATTTTCTTTGTTGGTACAAATGAAAAGCTAACATAAAAATGTTCTCTAAGCTTCACTTTTAGTGTTTTATAAGGATGGAGACTGGCTTTGACATATTTCTGTGTGCCTATCTTAATCCTCCAGGACTGAGGATTGTGAGCAAACTGCTGAACCTGCAGTGTTTGCCTATTTATCTATCTTCCATCTGCACATAATATAGACTTCACATTGTTCATTTGGGAGTCCCTGTTATTGTCCAAATGTCTATTACAAAACAGGGTGTCTTAGTTCTCTACGGTAACTGGCCATGGTACCGACGGACACAGATGGTGAATGAATGCATTAGTATGCTCTGTTCATGGTGGAAATTGCACAGCAATAATATATTAACTTGAAAGGATTGTTTCCCATCTTTGTTACAGAGTTCTTGAGGCCATGTCTGCATGTGCAAAATGAAGTAGAGATTTAAGGCAATTATCTGGGTAATATTTGGGGGGGAAAATTACAGCTACCTGTTAATAAAGAATCTGTGATTAATTTTAATCTGAACTTGCTCAACCAGCAGACTTTCCTGATGGATTTCACCCCATTTATCCTTTAATTTTCCTAGCCACATTTCCTGTTCACTGTGTAGTCAGAATCATGGTATACTTTGGTGCTTGATATGCAAAGCTGTGTTTCCTGGCCCCTAAGGAGAACAGAATAAAAAATGGCAATGTTTTCACTGTGATTCAATTATCATTCACAGGTTGTTAAATACAGAGCCTAAGCTTCATCTGTAAAATGGGAAGCACAGTGCCTATCTCTGCATAGGAACAGGGCTGTGAGGAAAGCAGTTCGTAACTGCAAAGCCTTTTGGGGATGTAATGCCACTGGCTATATTTGTAGATGGAGTGAAGAGTGATGACAGGGGATAGCTAAAGCGATCTGGATTCATATGAAATTTTCAGCAGGAAAGAATTCTGTCATTTATTAAATCAGATGCAGGTGTTCTGAAGGTCATTTTGACATATTATACAAGTGCTATATGTATATATGGTAAGACAAGGTCTCTGCTGAGTATTCTTCATGTTCAAGCCCTGAGTGTTGGCTGATCTTCTATGGGAAGGTAATGCACATGAGGGCCAGTGCATGCTTCTCTTCTGTCTTTCGACTCTTTTAACCCCATTTTCTTGCATTTCCTTAATTTACTACCCCTTCTATTGACTTCTGGTGTAATTTTTTTGTCTGTTTTCTTTTATCAAATTTCCCTTTAAAATTGTAAGAGTAACCCATGTTTCCTGCAACCAATGAAACAACATAAATATACATAAAGAAAAATAATCAGGAATCTTCCCCTACCCTCGCTCTCTGCACTCCTGTTCTTTATGGCCACAATCCACCAACTTCTAGTAAGTGTGATGTTAACAGCCTGGTGTGCATCTTTGCAGACTTCTCTTCATGTTACACATCTATATGTGTAGGAAAACATCTATGCAGATGTACATTTTTGGCTGTTTTTTGCTTTTATGAAACTTGGATTATACTAAATTCAGCACTCTGCAATTTACTTTTTTCACTTAAAAAATCATTATGGACAGTCTTTCTGGCAATAATGTATTCTTTTAATGACTCCATATTATCCCACAATTATACACCTTTATTTGTTCAACCTATTGTATTCTTTCAGCCTATTTACACTTTTTTTACCACTAGAAAATTATGCTGTAATTAACACACTGTTCATAGACATTTATGCACTAGCATATATATATGTTACTTTAAGTAGGTAAAAAAATGTGTATTTCTACATTTTGTATATTTTATGTGTATTTTTACTTTTAGTACATATTACCAGAAAGGTTTCTAAAATTGTTTATAGCAATTCACATTCCCACCAAAATGAAAGAGTGCCTCTTTCCTCTCATCCTTTATAAGCACTGAATTTAAACACTATTTTAACTATTTTGCCCATTTGTCACATTAAAAATGTTATCTAATTTTACTTTAAGTTTACATTTCTCTGTACTTCAGTGAGAATGAGCATCTTTTGACACACTTACTGGCCATTTACCTCTCCTACTTTTCTAATTGTTCATGTCCTTTTAATAAAGCAACAGTGTTATGCACATGGAGCCTCAATAAATACTGGTTGAATGAATAAATAAAAATATCTCAAAAAATTAGAATTTTTCTTATCAGTTTGTAGGAGCTCTTTGTATGTGGGGGATGTTGTCCCTTTTTACATTATCTGTATTTTTTTTCAGTCTCTCATTTGTCTCTTGACATTATTTATACCATCAATTTAAAGCCACAAAAGATCTCTTGGAACATGATGAGTTAAAAGCTGTAAAACATTCCATACAAACACTCCAACACTCTGTACAAAACACTTCAACAACACACTGTGTTGTTGCCTCATCTTCTCTTATGCATAGCGTATCTAGCTCTGTGTCCCCCTGATAGATAAACGACTCTAGAACAAGTCTTCTAGAGTAAGTTAAGTAAATCTGTGGGGTTTACTTAACAATATAAAGCAAGACACGGGCAAAGAACAGCCTTTCAGCCCTAGAAATTGGAAATGGAGTGCGAGTGACTGTTTGCCAAAATAAGGGGGTGGGAGAGCGCATGTTTTAAGATATTTAAAATGAGTAGCAAAGGAACATAGTAATAATAATAATAAATATGTCCAAAAAATGTTTGGTTTCTCTGTATAACGGAGTAGTTGATATTTTTTCACTGATATTTAATCTCATTTATAAGGTGTTCAGTTCTCAAAAAAACTTAAAAAAAGAAGGTAAACAAATATTCTCAAATACTTATCTTTAAGATTGTTACTAATTGAATTGCCTTTAGAATTCTGAGTCACTTTGAGTTGAGACTTATAAAGCAACAGTGCTGTGCACATAGGCCCTCAATAAATACTGGAATACATCAATAAAAGTATCTCAGAAAATTAGAATTTTAGAAATGGGAGGAAACTTTTTGCGGCAGTCTGATTCCCTCACTTTACAGATGAAGAACTTGAGGTCAAGGAAAGTGAGTGACGTGCTGAGGTCAACCAATGAGTTTGTGGCAGTGTCAGGATAAAGAGAGACCCTTTGCTTTTGGAGTCTCTGCCCAGCACCCATCGGTTTATCCAAGACTTAACAATACTTACCCATTTGACTGACTGAGATTTGGAGAAATGGTGGAGGGAAGCTTGGTTTTCCTGTTTGTTCACTGGGAAGACCAACACACGCTTCTGTGATTGATTCTTTGATAACTGAGAGTGTGCTCCTGCTTAATGTTCTCAGCAGCTCAACTTAACAAAAGAGGAAAGCTGGCCTGAGGGAGGCTAAGGGAGTGGAGTAATCACTTGAGGACTCAGTTGGGACTTGAATGTCCACTTGTGATTCTTAGGCTATGCATAGAAGATAGCCTTAAAACGAAGATGCTTATCTAAGAAAAATTTGGCACCTCTGTTATTGTTTTTTGCAGTATGTTGGTTGTTATTATGTTTCATGAGTTAATAAACTTTTGCCATGGATATGACTGTGGTTATCAACCATTTTAACCTCGGATGACATGGTCCAGTATCTTATCTGGTATGAAGCTTAGTGGTAACCTACACCCAACTTGAACATTGATCTGAAACTATTTCTGCACCAATAAAGTTTTTACCCATCTTGTAAAATATACGTGTTCCCTCTTTTGCTGGCACCACTCCCAGTAGGTCTCAGATGCCTCATCTAGCTCTCGATCTTCATGAGCAAAATAATCATGGGCTTCCCCAGCCCTCCTCAGAACTCCCCAGAAACTTAGAATCCCATGTGAGGAGAGGCAGCTAGAAGCACATTCTATTTTAATTCTTTAAGCAATTTTAGTCACTTCCTCTTTATTTCATTTTATTTACTTTGAATCAGTACTACATTCACGTGGTTCAAAGACATTCAAAAGTAAATAAGAGAAAGTATATGGGGAAAACTCTTCATTCTACCTTTTTCTCTTTGTCAGCCAGTCCTCCCTGTAGGCAGATTAGGTTTCTTATGCATTCTTCTAGAGTCATTTTATGTATATACAAGGGTGTGTGTGTATACACATATTGTATGTGTATATATACATATATATGTACACTTGCACATGCATACACACATTTATTCATCTTTTATTCACAAATGATTGCATTCTATACATGCTGTTCTGCAATTTGTGTTTTTCAGTTTATAATATATCTTGGAACTCTTTCCTTATAAGTATGTGAAGTAGTTTCTTATTCTTTTTAATGCTGCAGGGTATTCCATTGTGTGGCTATATCATAATTTGTCTAACCAGTCTCATATTAATGAACATTTAGATATTCTTTTAAACACTTATAAAAAAAAGGTTGCAATAAATAAATCTCTACATTGGTTATTTCCTTAATACGTGAAAATAAATTTTAAGTGGATAAATTCCTAGTTGTAGAATTGCTAGGTCATAGCATCAAGTGCACTTATTTTGAAAGATATTGCCAAATTTCCCTACACGTGAAAGTTAGTTGACTGATCGTCGTACAGAGCCTGCTTGTTTTCTTCAGATCCTGTGAATCTGGCTCCAGAATCTGCTCTTAACCATTGCCTCAGCTACCTCCCAATGTAAGGCTTCTTGGAGCTGAGATGTGTAACAACCACTAGGCTCTCTCTAGCTAAGAGGATTGCTCCCAAGCCATTTCTTTGCATCATAAGATTCAAATTTAAACCTCAGCAAAATGATAATTTGTTATACGGCATGGACCTTTGGAGGTTGTTTGGGGAATATAGGAACTGATTGTTGAAACTGAATTCCAAGGGTTTGTTGTAAGTGTGGTAAACCTCACACTTACTTTCCTATAAGGTCTATACTGACACACACATACAGTCACTCATATGATAATCATATTTCCTGGTCTAAGCACTAGGATGCACGGTCTGACATATGTGACACCTCAATACCACTCCCATGCTAGATGAAAAGTGACCCAGGAAATCTGAGACATGTGGTTATGTCAAGAAAATAAGGCATATATCATATTATTAAAGTTAGTGGACATAGGGAAAAAGGTCTGAAAAAAATTTTTTATAGAGCTTTCTATTAGGATAAGGTTGGTTCCCTTCCCCTCCATTTGACCTTCAACTCCCAAGAAACCTGGACCTCACTGCTCTGATTTACTCCCATAAAAAGGTGATCGATTAATGTGAATGGCCAACTTTATGAGGCCTGTCTTTGAATGGTGTCGGAGACTGCCACGGTAAGGGAGTTATACTGCCACTATTCTAAAAAAAAAAGTCATTGGAAAAGAATCAAAGACAGCAGAAATGACAGTTTATACATCAGAAACCTCTCTGTAGAACAGATAGAGAATGTTGAACATCACACCTCTTGGGGTTTGGTGCAGATGTTACGTAGTAAATATCATTTCAATTGTCGCTGTATAGATTCTCTCATTGTCAAAAATTATGCTCTTTGAGGCTGGTCTCTGAGGGACTGTCCTGTGATTAAATGAGAAGGCCCTGGAGAAGCCTCAAATGTTACTGAGTGGAATTCATTGAACTGTAAGTATGGGCTGTCAGAGCTGTTTCAAATGACCAGTTCCTGAAGTCAAAGTTCACAATGGCAGTTCTTGTTCCAGAACCAGATATTTAAAGTAAAAACGAAAGAGTTAGAGATAATCTTAACTCCATAGTTTGACATTCACTGACCACTGAGAAGGAGAGAAAGGCTTTGACATGTGTCTGGGTTTGTCAGGAACGAGAGCAGCCTCTTTGCTATTGGGTCTCTAAGCATAATATTAAGTGGGTATGTGTGTGACTCGCTGGCCATCTAAAAACAGGTGTTGGCTTTCTAAAGCTAGTGGCTCTCGTCAACATCCAAATTCCTCCCAGGCTCTGTGGGCTTGCCAGGGCCATTATTTGTCATTTGTTTAGTTTTTATCTTTCTGAGATAATATGGCAAAGCACAAGACCACAGCTGTGCCTCTTCTCAAATCCTTTCATATTTAGACTTCTTTTTTTGTCTCATGAGGAGAAATGTACCATAAAACATGATATCTTCTGGAAATGGCTAGCAGAGCCAAAGAGCAGGCAATGTCACCTGACTTCTAAAGAGGCTTAAATACTGAAAGGGCAGTTTGCAAGCCTCATATATTTTGTCACTGACACCAAGCTGGGAAAGAAGCTAAAATATTTTGATCACTAGGTCTGGACATTTGTGGCAGATGGTCTCTTCAGCGGTATTCCATTTGGGGGGCCAGTAGGGGAGATAGGAGGATATCCAAATAGAATATATAAAGTCAAAGAGATAGAAACTTGGCCTCATTTTATAAGGCTTTGTGCCAAACCTTGAAACACCCATGTGTCTCCAGTCAAGCGGGTAGAGGTTCCTAGTCTGAGCAGTGTGACGAGCATGACAGTTCATGTAAACAGTCTGCTGGGAGGATTTGCTGGATTGGAAACCCAGGATCCAGGGATCCTGAACAGGATGGGAAATTGTGCATGCCCATACCATTGGTTATGAAGGGGTGGGCTTCCAGTTGTGCCTGCAGAAACCTTTAGTAGGAAGAACATTGTCAGAGGCATGCGTCTATGGAAAAGCATTTGAGAAATGCAGCCAAGAAAAGAGCTGAATCATCTGACTTCACCTTAGGTGACTTTGCATAGGACTGAAATCCCCGGCACAGCTCCTTGTCTTAAGACCTGGATACTGCTGGCTGACTGGCTGGCTGGCAGGACTCCAGAGACAGAGTTGCCTAGAAGATTTGGCTCCACCCCCACTCTCACCAAACAACCATTATGATAATACAAATGCACTCAGAGAAAGCATGGAACACTACAAGCTTGTAGTCACAGGACTCTGCCAACTCCAGCTCACTCAGGTTTTCTGTCTTGATATTATCTATTTATTTGCCTGGAAACTACAGCTTTTTTTGTGAAAACTCTTGGGCAAAGGCAAGAAAATCATTTTTGAGAAAACAAATTTTCCCAAGGGCCAAATGGGTACAGAAGCTGACAGAGGGAAGGCCAGAGAATGACATCAGTGTCATTATAATGGATCACCATTGCCCACTGGGCCTCCTGCTTGAAGATATCTTCCCCAGTCGGCTTTAGTTACTGGTGGACTTGAACTTTGGACTAACTTTTGTTGTCTCAGACAGCAGAGGCCATTTTGAGTCCCTCACAAGGCGGACTTGTGAGCCATAACACACCAGTACCTACCTGATGACCAACTCAGGCAATGGTTAGCTCAAGTGGTAACATTTTTTGAGCAGTAGCTGTGTGCTAAGACTTGTTCCACTCTTAGGGGAAGAGAAGATAGAAAGATGGCCCCCAAGGAGCATACTGCTTATACGTTATAAAAATTGTGACCAACTAAAGCCCCAAGGTAATTATGCAGAGCCAGTGGTTTAGGACACCTGGCTTGCAATATCATTCCCTCTAACTGTACATAAAAAGTGACAGGAAGAGAAGATGAGTCAGAAGACGAGTTTTCTTTCTTTGGTACACTCATATAAATAAATAATAACATACAGTCTATTACAGTTTATAGATTGCTTCACGTACATTTTTATATTTTATCTTTGCAATAACAAGTGCGGATGCCTCCGTTTTACAGATATGGAAAGTGAGTTTAAAAAGGTCAAGTGATCTGCCCAAAACAAGACAGCTCGTTAATGAAGAACTGGGACAAAAAGGCACAAATTTAGGCTTTCTGAAACAAAGTCTGGCTTACTTATTCCTTTTTCACAGCTGCCTCACTTATGTAGAGAAAGTGCTAAGTGAGTACATTGCTATGAAACCTGTAGATTTTTAACTGGGGAATGTTTAAAATGGAGATAGCCTAGTACAAAATGAGGCTAATTTTCCCTCTTTGCAGAGGGAGGGATTAGCCTGGGAAAAGCTGTACTAGCAGCCAGGCTGAGTCTGATCTGAACAGGAGACTTCCTTTCTGGCCCTCCCTCCTCTCTTCTGGAGCAGAGAGGAGACTGGAGGAAAGGGTATTTTTGCACATCTCTGGCACATATTGCCAATCAAGTTGCATCCCTTGCTGTGGTTGTGCAGTTTAGGTCCTGGGTGGGAGATAAGACAGGAACTTTGAGTTTTTCTGTCGTTCCTGAAGCTTCCAACATAAGCTGCTGGAAAACTGAAAAGGGGGGTGTAAAATGTTAAAGTTCTCTTCTATTTTTGGTTTTAACTTTTTGTATAATTTCAGGCATACAGAAAAGTCACCCAAATAGTATACAGAATTCCAATATATGTTTCACCCAGTTGTTAACATTTTACTACATTTTCTTTTCTCTCTCTTTTTTTTTCTATACACCTACAGAAAATATATGTGTATACAGAGAATATATATGTCCATATACCAACCCATGCATATTTTTTCTGAACTTTACAAGAGTGAATTGTTGATATAGTGCCCTTTTATCTCTAAATACTTTGCTGTATGTTTCCTAAAAATCAGCACTTTCTCGTACATAACCATAGTGCAAATATCAAAGTCAGGAATTTGACATTGACACAATAATATTACTTAGTTTATAGACCCTATGAGATTTTGTTGGTTGCCCTGATATTGTCATTTATAACAAAAGAAACTACTAGATCACGTTTTGCATTCAAAAGCCAGGCCTCCTTAGTCATCTTTAATCTGGAAGAGTTCCTCAGACGTTCTGTGACTTTGATGGCCTTGATATTTTTGAAGATTATGGGTCAGTTATTTGTAGACTGCCTCTCAATTTTGGCTTATCTGTTAATTCATTCTGGTTGAATTCCAGAAGTAAAGAAAAATGTCAATAATAAAAGTATAGATAAATAAATGTTCCAAATTAAAAGGTAGCTTGTTTCTTTTCCACTTTTTTCCTTATTTTACTGTTTTTCATTCTTAGTACCGATGTTCTTTAGGCCAAGAACACTATATATAAATGCTCATTTTGAACTAACAAATCCTTCTTTGTTACTCTTTTAAAATTTTCTCACCATTCTCTCCTTTTTTGAAATATAACAAGTTTGCTCCTTTGTCTTCTTTCTCACTAGTTGCTTGCACATTTCCAAGAATTTTTGTGTGTGTCCAGTATCCCTAGATGTATAAACTACTCCTTTCCCTATGCACTTGCTCTGTAAGTCCCTTTTTTTTTTTTTTTTTTTTTTGTGAGGAGATCAGCCCTGAGCTAACATCCGCCAATCCTCCTCTTTTTTTTGCTGAGGAAGATGGCCCTGGGCTAACATCGGTGCCTATCTTCCTCCACTTTATATGGGATGCCGCCACAGCATGGCTTACCAAGCAGTGCGTCGGTGCGCGCCCAGGATCCGAACCAGCGAACCCCGGGCCGCCGCAGCGGAGCGCGCGCACTTAACCGCTTGCGCCACCGGGCCGGCCCCTGTAAGTCCCTTTTGTACCATGTTTAAAACACTCTTCTGTTTGGGATGACTGTGTCTCATTTGGTTAGTGAAGTGACAGTAAGGGCATGAATCCATGTGCTATTTAGTGAAGTGTGTAGCATTAGGAGATCTCTTGGAAACGAACTCTGAAAGCCTGAGAGTCATTAGCAAGGCCTCTGTAATTGGCCGTGGAGGGGTGGGCTGGACGAAAAGTGCAGTGTGGAACAAATAGACTGCACTCACTTGGAAGTGGAGCGCTCTCTGTTTCTTTTCAATGCTTAGCTGAAGGTGGCTTTGAGAGGAATTGGGAGCAGATTCCCGGGTGCTTTCCATGTCCCCTTCCTCACAACCAACCCACCAAACACACACTCTCACACACAGCACATTAAATACAAAGAATGGACAGAAATTATTAAGAGTATGTTCTGAAATTACTGGAGAAGGAAAAGAGTAGCTCAAGTCTGGGGGGTAGTAGAAAATAGAATGCAAATACATTTGTTCTGTTCTTACTGTTTTATCATGGAATGCTGGTTAGAGACAGTGGCAAAAGAGAGCAAGGCTGTGGAAGTTATGGTTCACTGTAGAAAGGGTAAGAACAGTAGTAAAAATACAATAGTTAAAAATGAAGTGTGTATTTCCTATGCCCCCACGGACTTGGAAATGCTTACAAGTGGTGTTGTGCAGAGTGAATTTTTGTGGGCTGTCTCTGATTCATGCCAACCTTCCTGTGTACTTACTCTTGGAGATGATGTATCAGAAGAGAGGTCACTGTGACACAGGTTGATTAAAGCACTGTTATCAAAAGTTATTATAACTATTGCTGTAGAGCCAAGTTTTACTCCTTCCTTTTTAATGGTAATTCAAACTTCAGGATCTATGATTTGGAAGGAAACACAAAAAGTGGATGATGGAGACCCTGTGAAAATATAGGTTCCCTTAACTTATCTTCATGAGTTATTCATACTCGTGTTTTCCTGCAGATGAGACAGAGAGTGATAACGTAACAATGATTTTGAAGGATTCAATTTTTAAATAAAGGCCATAGATGTAGAACCAAATCGTGGTTATAAAATGAAGAAACCAAAAACATTTGTACATGAATAAAAACCTTGTTTGCACCCTTACTCTATAATAATCTTCTCGTTTTATTCTTGACCCTCAATATGTTTATGCTGATCTTGATCTGTTTTAGTGCAGGGTCATATGAATTTTCAAAGTTCTAATGTTTTCACACACTTAAGAATGCAATTAAATTCACACCAATTTAGCCTCTAGTATGCCTAAGACGCTGGGCTAGGTGCACACAACAAGAACCAAAACACGGCCTCGGATCTAACGACGTCATCTTTTAGTATAGGGATAGTCATCTAGAAAGCTTAGAAATGAGCAAATATAACAAAGTAAGAAAACTCAGGGGAAGTCATCCTGGCTCCCTCAGGTTCAGAGGCAAAGTCGCAGTGAAACAATGCTCCCAGCTCCTTCCAAGGCCCACTTAGCCTAGAACACTCTTTACATTCACAGAATTCATAGATTATACACAGCCTGTCTTTCCATTTGCAAAGAGAAGAAGAAGAGAGGAGAGGAAGTTTTATTAACGAAACAGAAAATGGGGGTCAAATCACCCAGGTTTGGTGTTTCTAGGACTAGGAAATCTAAGGCAAGTCAAATAAAGTTTTAGAAATCTAAAACATCTTTATACACAAACTGGGTGGCTTATAAACAACAGAAATTTGTTTCTTATTGCTCTGGAGGCTGAGAAGTCTAAGATCAAGGTGCCAGCAGATTCCGTGTCTGGTGAGGACCTACTTCTTGGTTCACTGTGTCCTCACACAGTGGAAGGAGTGCAGTAGCTCTCTGGGCCCTCTTTTATGACGGCATTAACCCCATTCATGAGGGCTCTGCCCTTATGGCCTAATCACCCCCCAAGCGCTCCACCTCCAAATACCTTTACATTGGGGATTAGATTTCAATATATGAATTTTTGGGAACACAAATATTCAGTTCTCAGCAGTGCCCCACCTGTATGACCCCTCCGCAATTTCATTAAAGCATGCCCCTTGGGGGGAGAAAAAAACCCATAGTCATGGCCCTCCCCCCCCGCCCTTCAAGGAGCTGACAACTCTCTACTCTAAAGATTTTCTTCTCTTTTTCCTCACCTGTCTTTTGCTTGTATAGACTACAGTTTATACAGATGGTCTGCGCAAATGTTTCTCAGACCTTAATATGCACATGAGATAAATCACTCAGGGAACTTATCAAAAACAGGATTTTAATTTCATAGTGCTGGGCAAGGGTCTGAGATTCTGCATTTCTAACAAGTTCCCAGGTGATGCTGATGCTACTGGTGTGAACCACATGTTGATCAACAAGGGTCTAGTTATTGTGGTTGACTGCAGTCAGGCTGCTTTTGCTCCCTTTTAGGAGGCCCTGGAGAGCCTTTTGGCCCCAATGGTTAACTGCATTCCTGCAAATAAGTGGTTCTAATATTTGGTCCTCGATTGTGGACTCCATTGTCGACATCAGGTCTACACAAAAAGTCTCCCTCGGTGTCTTCTTTCACGTGTATTACCTGACTTCACCTTCACATAAACATTAGTGTTATTATCTCTGTTTTACCAATCAAGAAACTGAGGCTTTGAGAAGTTAGCTAGCTCACCCAAGGTCACTTATCTATACATATCAAAACCAAGAGGGGACCGGCCCCGTGGTGTAGCGGTTAAGTGCGTGGCTCCGCTGCTGGCGGCCTGGGGTTCAGATCCCGGGCGCGCACCGATGCAGCGCTTGTCAGGCCATGCGGTGGCAGTGTCCCACATAAAGTGAAGGAAGATGGGCACAGATGTTAGCCCAGGGCCAGTCTTCCTCAGCAAAATGAGGAGGATTGGCATGGATGTTAGCTCAGGGCTGTCCTTCCTGACAAAAAAAAAAAAAAAGAAAAAGTCCAGTTCTGTCCAACCTCTCTTCAACCCTTTTCCACAAGGGTTATTGCTAGTACAACAGTATCTCACACCCTGGTCCACTTTTCACAAAAACTGCCATGGAATTTCTTTGCTGTAATAACAATAATAATAACTGAAGTTTGTTGAGTATTACTAAGTGCCAGGCCCAGTGCTGAGGACTTTACCTGCAATAGCTTGTTGATTTTCACATCTACTGAGGTACTAGTCTAATTTAGACTCTGAGAAGTTAAGAGAGTGAAGAAGCTCTGATTAGAGCTATAGCCTGCTTCATTCCAAAGCCCAAGCTGTTAACTATAACCCTATGTTGTAGTATATATTGCTACAGAAATATCTTTTTGGTTTTAATCCCAGCAAAATAGAGATAATTCCAATGGGATGCAGAAAAAAGTAAGGATAGAGAGATGGATGTTAGTAAGATGATTCTGCAAGTTGTAATAAAGTGATTTGCCTCCAAATTATTTGAAATCTTTTATAAACTTCCAACACACATTCACTGAGACGTGATGATAATTTTTTAGATCTGAACTGAACTATTGCATGGACCAAAGTATTTCTCATTTCATAAGATGATGTTCCTGGAAGTACACATTTTTGGATCTCCTGCTAATTTGTAGTATGAATTGGGGTTTACCACTTATAAAAGTATGGATTTTTTTTTCCACTTGCAAATTGTGGAAAATCATCATAGAATGGAAGACTTGGATATCCCAATGGCCTGGGAATGTGAGGTGCTGAGAGTTTAAGTGACTTTTCCATGGTGACCTTGAGATAGTTGTGGGGCTCGACCTAGAACCCAGGTCTCCTGGTTTGCATTCCAGGTTTTATTCAACTGGGGTGTGTTGCATCTCCCTTTGGGAAAAGGTGCTGGTTCAGAATCTGATCTCTATAACCTATTAAACATCTCTCAAAGGAATGGGTACATTAGGTCTCCGTACTGCAGTTTGCACAACTGACACTAGCTTCTGCACTCTGAGCCCAACTCTGCCAATATGTGATGTCTTGGAAGACATCAGGAGGCCCCAGCATAGGGTACAGCCACTCCTGGAAACATGAGCCTACTCTTACTGTGTACCTATATGTTTGTGACTGGGCATCCTTTTGCCTTTAAAGAGATTTTGCAGTGACAGGATTGGAACAGATTGCTGGCATTATGGCAGCCAGGATATTGTCAGGAGGAACTTGGCAGTGCTCGTAGGTGTTGTGATGCTGGCTCTTTGCTCAAGGGCAAGAATACTGAAGGGAAAATTAGAAATGAAACAGAAAGTGAGAGGTAAAGTCAGAAAAGTTCAGAAGATGAAACCAGTAGCAGTAAATACATTG